>NC_139352.1:25682644-25690144 GCF_055883805.1 Amblyomma maculatum | reverse complement strand
AAAGCTGCTTCGAAGAGCAGCTTGACGGGGCGGCTGCCCCTGCATATGACGGCATTTCACAGCAGAGAAAATGACGTCCACACAGTGAAAGTGGGGAATGCATGGAAATAACTAAACGAATAAAACCTTTATTTGAACAGAAGGGATAACGGTCGGCTGCTGTTTGAGGAATTAGGAGGAATGGGCGTGTAGCTTCTCGCGTCTACTCTGTTCTTCTTTCCGTTTCTTCAAATACAGAAAAACTGCCCGTTCTTAGCTGGCCTCTCTTCCACTATCCGAAGAAGGCCGCTGTCTTTCCCCAGATGTAGCAATGACATGTTGTCATGCGGTGCTGATTATATCTGGTATGCAAGAGTGAGCATGTCATCATGTGGAATAGGATGGAATTCGTGTCGTAAAATTATGTGCAACATCTTATTACATGTAAGTCTGCTACACACTGTTCCTACAGAGGGCGAGTTTCATCTCTATGACTGTTTTCTGTAGGTGTTCAATGAGAAGTGAGACACTGCTTCTTCCTTTAAACCAAATTTATTTCCGCATATACGATATATATGCGGAAAGAAATGTGCTTTAAAGGCGCTTCGCGTCTATTTTTTAGGCAATCTTGAGCATACTCCAATTTTTTTTTTCTGGTGATATCTGTAATAGAGATGGCTTTTTTTTTTTGAGTTTTGAAAGCAATGCTCTTCACAAAGAAAAAATTGTAGAAGGTAAAGAAAAAAGGAATGAACTATACACATTTTCTTTATTGCTGAAACCTATGAGTGCTTAAGCATACCGCAACTCAGACACAAACACAAACACAAAATGACACGAACAATCTAATTAGTCCGGAAAAACACTTTCGTTTTTCAAACAACCCATCATTTTCTCACGACCAAGCTATAATGACAGACGAATGCGTATCAATGTGCACATATATATGTGCTTGTTGACGGTGAAGGCAGTAGCTTTATATAAACTTAGCTTCAAGTTTTACGTAGCGCCTGTAACAGACTACTCCGTGCTAGCTTCCAACTGCACCGAACTAATTACGGAAGAGCCCGTACTCGTGCCGGACTATGTGTGTGCTTTCTTGTCGTTAGTGTACACCGCTGCTTACCCTGCTTCCTGAATATTGTCGCCTCCATGTTAATACCTCATGATGTTGGCGTCGCGGATTCCCACATTTAGTTCTTGGCAGCAGCGTTCAACACTGTCAATGTTTCAAAGCTGCCATGAGAATACATTGGGGACGCTGATCAGAATGCTGGTTCCTCGCAACAACAGTTGTGGCTAAACTAATCCAGCGTGTGACCCAATCGCTTGCACTTCTTCGGACACAAGAGATTTTGACGGTGCTCAGTACCGAAGAAGAAGGTTGGAGAGCTTAGTATAGCTCGGCATTTCCCACTAGGTACAGCTGAAAGACGGCCTTCAGTATCAGCTGCACTGCACGGATTACGTTATGATATGGAATGTATCTTACTCATTATTACTTTGCGCACGACTGGCAACAATATAAGCTGAGAGCAGAACAACCAGGAGAGTGGCCTGGATGGGACGGTTATAGGGTGAAAAAGAGTCGCCGGGTTAAAGCGACCGAGACTGCCATCTCTAACAGATGTTACTGACAGATCTCGTTTCTACCCACTCAATCTCAGTATGGCTCTCTAACATGGCACTCCCCACTGTTTCCCCTTTTTCTGTTTGCCATCGCACAGCTTGCAGTCTTCGTTAGCCCGGAAATGCGCAGTGTTTCTTAAAAGAACGCGATGAGGACGCATCATGATTACAGGGGCGAAACAAGCAAAGATATGCTGGAATTATCATATAATTGATTTGAAGCGAAGTTTCATAGAACAATATCTCGAATGATACCAGCAAGATTACACTACACCATATAACATTTTTGATGGCGGCGAGATTCAATAAAAAAATAATATACCACAATCTTGGGATCAATTTATTTTAACATACCACAAAAAGCTTCTGATACACTGTTAATTTTGGTTCCACATAAACGTCGCCAGTTGCACATAAGTTCCACATAAATCACTTTTTCCAGATAATTTATCTGGAACCAGACGCTATGAGGTTGCTCTATGTGGAACATTGAACTTATGTCGCTTCTCTGGCCCTCTTTTTATCTGGAACCAGCGTATTTTTACTGGAACGTACTCTATCTAAATGGAACAGTCGTTTTTCCAACTTCAGCGCGTTCCACTTACCTGCAAAGTGTTCGAAAGAAACACTGTAGCGTTCCAGATAAACCCGGCAATGTCGAAGAAGAAACAGTTGATTCCACTGGAAATTTTCCACTTATTTTTTCCCTCAGAGCAGTTGGCACCATTTGGAATATGGACCAAACGTCAATTAGTGCCCACTGGTGCAACATGAGGAGAAAACACAATTGAGAATTTTCCATTTGAAACCAGAGGTCGTTTTTTCACTGGGTGGCTGCAGTAGAGCACAAAATGTGTTTACCATTACACAGCGTACTGGATACATTTGATTCCAAGTTTGAATTTTTTTATTATTGGCTTGACATTTAGAGTAAAGACATTTGCGTAATATTTGGCACTGACGAGGGCTATAGCAAAGGAGATGAAAATATTAGGCTAGATTTGGATTCTTTCTTTTTATCTTGATTATTGGTACAATTCTGATTCCGTACACTGGTTTATGTGTCTCGTATATTCTGGGGCTGTAGATTTGTATTACATAAATTTTCTTTTTATTTTTTTCCCAGCTGTTCGTAACCGAAAAAGGAACTCTGCTTTTGGAGAAGCCGCCTCGATTACTGAATTTAAATACGTTTTCGTCTTCCAATATTACTGCCAGACGACCCGCAATTATTTGATGATTCAATGTCGAAGAAGGCCAAGTAAGCATACATAATCCAAAGAGAATTGAGGGACAAAATATTCGTGCACATAATTTCATGTACTAGAGAAAATGTGTTTGGCGGTTGGCCACCCACATTTGAAGGTCGCCATTGAATTGCCAATATTAAATGTAGGTTGAACACAATTTTGGTTAAATTTGGACGAGGTCAAATTTCAGGTGTCCATACAGCCGAATTTTGAGGATGCGGACAAACTCTCGATGACACGTTCCGCGGAAAGATTCTGCATATAAGGTCTATAATACTAATGAAATAAAATAATGAAGGCCCGCAGCATTGCACGGCCGCCGCTCATTTCACCGGCTGGGTTCGGTATATGTGCGCGCAGACACTGTAGAGCCATGCCATCCGCGGTCAGCTGCGAGGGCGCTGCCGGAGCTAACCGCGGAGACAACGGCACAGCACATCAGCGACCTTTACGTTTCGCCTCTATATACAAACGCGGCTGGCACGATTGGGTTCGAACATTAATTGGCACTTCGGTTGAGGCACGCTGAGAGTTGTGCACGACGCCCTCAATATCACATTCGCCGCAGCGGCCATCTTTCTCAACATCGATGGAGGCTAAAGCAATCCGCCGCGTGCGTGGGTGGAAATGAAACCCTCCATTTCAGAGGCCAAGTTGCTTTATTGCTAACACTCATAAGCAAAACTAAATAAAATTATTTGGCGCAAAACGCCGGCGAGAACATAGAATTTCTCTAATCCACAAGTTCCTGCTCAGCACGCTGCGCGAACGAACGCTTGGTAACAAGTTTTTGCAACTGCGTGATTCACGCTACAAGCACGTGCGTGCCAGTCACCTTATCTTATCGTACGTGAGTGAGCCTCGGCTTCGAAAAAGCTCGTCACGACGCTTGTCACGTAAAGTTCAATCTCCCTAAGCACAATAAACATTCAGCATACCTGCCACTATCAGGTAGACATGATCGAGCACTTTGTTCCGTGACGCCGAGTCCGAGCTTCGCCAATGATTGCAAGATAGTGAACGAAACTCCACAGTTCACACGCAGTATACGCATCAGCAGGAGGGCGACCCACGCGTGATAACGAAAGCGGTGCGAAGCGCTTCATCACGATAAGCCATGGGCATGTTCCCGATGCCACGAATCAGGGCACGCCTTATCAACCACGCGACTTCGTTTTGTTGCGCTCCTCAGTGCTCTTCCTTTCTTGTCGCACCTAAATCAGACGAAAGCTCACTGATTTCGAAGCTCCGTTAAAATCGACTATTGCGACTTCGACCTCTGGTTCCTATGGTCCAGAAGGCAGCGGATAATTGACATCAGAAGCGAATGTAGACCACGCAAGGTTTGTGCCTCCACGACACCCTGCAGCCGGCCTAGTGCATAGGTAAGTGCTGACTGCTTGAAAACGTGGCGCTTTGCTTGAAATCGCGATGGCTCGTCACAAACAGACAGTATCGTTTCCCTAACTCGCGCAAACCATGACTCCTCGCACAAATTCATGATATGCTGTGGGATGCAAGTCGGCCTTTGATTTTTGCTCATTGTTACAAACTTTTCGCAAAAGCAGCAGTACAGAAAGCGTAGTCTGTGCTGTAAGCAATAAACTAAAGGCTGCCGGATGCAAGTACGCAGCTTCTATCCTGGTCCGGCGGCAGCTTTTCGATGGAGGCAAAAACCATGTCTCCCATGTGCTGCGCGAAGTCAGTTCAAGAACCCCTCATGGTACAAATTTACCGAGATGCCCACAAAGGCATCCCTAATAGCCTGTGTCGCGCTGCTGTGTTATTCCATGTAAGACAAAATGAACAGCGAATTGTGCAGACATATTACTATGCTGTTGGGCTAATTTTACTCTGAATAATTTACTATTCGGTCTATAAGCTTGAAGATGTACCCCGTTCGGATCTAAGTCTATATTTGAATTGGTCATGTATATACCATTCAAGTACAGAGCGTCATCTCCTTGGTAACTCCTGATATTAGTCGATAAGTGTTATTATTTGCGTGCATGTGGTTGTGGTTATGAACATTTTCACAGCTGTGTTTTATATCTCGTTACAGTCCGTCCTTCTAACATCATTCTTCAAAGAATGTATTGGCCAAGTTTGGCAGAAGATATAAGTGAAGAGGTCGCTGCACTGAATTACACACATGCATGTGGCTTTAAAAGCACCGTGGAATTGTTGACCAACGCAACATTGCCCTTGGAATGGTGTATTTTATGAGGACACTCGCCTGTGCCGCATGAAACTTTACCAGGCGAGGTAAGTAATTTTTAAGCGACAACTTATACAACTTGCTTGGCCGAAGCCGTCGGCGTAGTAGTTGTCGGCAACGCTTGTCGGAAATTGGTTTGTTAGCACTTCGTACTAACAAATCAGCGTGGCTGACTGTTGCGCGTTTACCAAATACAACCGAAAAAATACAAAACGCCGTAAAATACGCGTGGGGACCAGTAATAGCTAACGCACCAAAATATCAAAGAAGAAAAATTGATAGTATAAAGAATGACAAAAGTTAGTGCGACCGTCAAATGCTTGCATAAAAATAAAAAAAATAGGTTATTCATTTGTTAAACTCGTCAGTTATCTGCCGTCAAATGATAGCAAAGCCAAAATTAGCGTTCGTTCAAATCGTGGAGCTTTGAAGCAACATGGTTGCTTTAATATTTCATCGCTTATTTAAATAAAACATTCGCGTGTACGTAGACTGAAAACTATAGAGTGGGAAACTATAGGTTTAACCTTATGGATGGCCCTATACGTGTGAAGTTGTTTCAAATGGCTCTTGCAGTTTATTTTTGAGCTGACATATACTTGAAAGCTTTTTTTCTTGGAGCGTGCTGCAGTCGAGGCATGTTATCCAGATATAGAGATATCTTTGGCCCACTACTTCACTGTGCTCTACATTCTCAGGAGAAAATGTTTTTCGACTTTCTGCATATATAAGAAACATAGTCCGGGTACCTTAATTCTTTCGCGAATCAAATTTGCTCTCACCTTGAGGGGTGCTTCACGGGGCATTACATTTTAGCATATTTGATCGCCTCCTGCCGAATTTCTGAACACAATTCGATATGTCCTGCCGAATTTTGTAAAACAAGCTGCATTGGTCAGCCCTGAATATCTCAACGTTCCAGAGGGCGGCAAAGGAGAATTGTATTGAGCAATATACGCCTTTTCTCAGGCCCCCAAATTTATTTGTTAATTCCCAAGGCTTTCACGATTTTTTTTTTTATAGATATTTTCATTCGCCTTCATAATGTAGACGTTTGTTATACTGTACAGGTGTATGGGGTAAATTTGATTCGAATTAAGCACATTTCATTTAGACGCAAAATATATAGATTTATGGATGCAAAGGTGATGAGAAGACCATTTAAGCTTTTATATTCGAGGTGTGCAAGGCTCGCTGGCATTGATCACTACGACGACGAAAAGGAAAAACATTTATTGTATATTCTCCTCGTCTACGTCAGTGGCGCCCTCAGTCCAGGGCCCCGTGTGCCGCCGCGATTCTGCAGGCCCGCCAGAGCAGCTGTCGCGGGTCTTGTGGATTGCTGCTAGCCAAACTGTAGTCGGGAATTAATGTGAATTCTTAGCCCATATTCCTGTTTCCAACAACAATTGTTCAAGCTGCGTGCTGACCAAGGCAACTTTCCTAGAGGAGGAGGTGGGGAGAGTTGATGGAACGCCGCCGGGTGGCTGAATGAGTTTTCTAGGGCGATATTTCATATTTCAGAGTGTGGTCCCGTGTATTTGAAATTGCCAATAAGATAGGAAAACGTTCACGCTAGAACAGAAACAGGGTAGCTAGGAGGCTACCCGCCTAGACGACGGCGGAAAGGTATTGCCTCTCGGCGGTGGCTGAAGCCAGTCTGAGGCGCCGTAGCTAAGTCTGCAGGCTGAAAATGTTTGCATACGAATATCATTTTCCTCGATATTTGCTGGCGATATATCGCCCATGAATCTAAGCACATATATATGAAACGTTTTTGTTTATAGGCCATGTTGGAATAAAAATTTTAATTGTCTAGAACGATCATGCTTCTTCAGTTCAGTTCAGTTCAGTCGTGTCCGACTCTTCGTGACCCTATAGACCATGTAACGCCACATTTTCTGGTCTCTCACTATCTTCCTAACATCACATAACTTCATCTGCAGCGCCTCGAGGATGCCATCTAACCATCGCGTTCGCTGCCTACCCCTTCTCCGGCGACCCTCAACCTTTCCCGACATCAAATCTTTCTCCAGCGACTCCTCTCTTCTCATCAGATGACCAAAGTAGCTGAGCTTTAACTTTAGAATTTGACTCTCCAATGAGCAGTCACGGATTATGGTCGAAAATATCGACTGATTTGATCTTCTGGCAGTCCAAGGAACTCTCAAGTGTCTCCGCCAGCACCACAATTCAAACGCGTCTATTCTTCGGCGGTCAGCCTTCTTCATGTTTCTTAGTCCGGTAATAATGTTTCACCACATCAAAGGACGCAGAAATTTGCTTCTCTATTCAACTCCCGCAACCTTATATCTTTGCTAGGCAAAAGTCACGGCTCGAGGTACCGCAAAACTTGAGCTAGTGAATGATTCCCGTTATTCGAGCTTGTACCTCGCGTAGAAAGAGCACGTAACCTAGAAGAGC
>NC_139352.1:25445144-25677644 GCF_055883805.1 Amblyomma maculatum | reverse complement strand
GAGCGCCCTTTGACGTTTGTCTTCACACCCGCTACGATAGGGGCGCGCGCATCTATCTTGGCGCGCGGGGCTTCTTAAGGATACGAAAGCGCTCCGAAGAAGCGCTCTCAGTACGCTCCTGTTCATGCTTGCGCGAGCACGTGCCTGCCTTGATATGAGATCCCGTACAGCACACGACACTGTTCGTCTGCCACAGGACTCAGCGTCTCGAGGTGGAACAACCGACCTGTTTCAACTCCATGCAGTCAGGGGTAAGTTAATGATGGTACCACTCTTGTACAGTTCAGATTTGAGTCTTATCCCGTGTCCCGACTAGTGCGAGCACTTGCCTGCCTTGATTGAAAGCCTGTACTTACATCATACGACTTTGTTCGTGTACCACAGGATTCAGCGTCTCGAGGTGGAACAACCGACCTGCTTCAACTCCATGCAGTCAGGGGTAAGTTAATGATGGTACCACTCTTGTACAGTTCAGATTTGAGTCTTATCCCGTGTCCCGACTAGTGTGAGCACATGCCTGCCTTGATATGAGAGCCTGTACGTCACACGACTTTATTCGTGTACCACAGGACTCAGCGTCTCGAGGTGGAACAACCGACCTGCTTCAACTCCATGCAGTCAGGGGTAAGTTAATGATGGTACCACTCTTGTACAGTTCAGATTTGAATCTTATCCCGCGTCCCGACTAGTGCGAGCACATGCCTGCCTTGATATAAGAGCCTGTACATCATACGACTTTGTCCGTGTACCACAGGATTCAGCGTCTCGAGGTGGAACAACCGACCTGTTTCAACTCCATGCAGTCAGGGGTAAGTGAATGATGGTATACCACTCTTGTACAGTTCAGATTTGAGTCTTATCCCGTGTCCCGACTAGGAGACTTGCGTCTTTTTTGAGTGATCACCCCTTTCACAGCAGCTATAAAAAGGCACAGTCAGCTTACCAGCTGCGTTATGCCGAGGTGATGCCAAGAAACATATTTAAGCCGGAATACGGAACCTCGATGAGGCGCAACACTGAAGTTAGGCATAAAACCTTAGTAGTCGCGTTCAAGGGCGCTGCGTTCGCACAAAACTTTATCGCGCTCATAATGAGTACCAGGAATTATGGCTAATACGTCTTCCCTGATTTGCGTGAAAGTTCCTGTACTACGTATTTTGAAAGCGGTGTAGCATTTGCCAGCTCGTTGTACGCTACCAAATAGGCGGTGCCACGTCAGCGAAACTTATCTGCGAAACGCTGCGCAGCCACTCTTTGCACTTTAGGTCATCTAAGGTCGAATACTAACTTCTCAGTGCGCTCGTTAGTTCTTTTGAGCGATAGCTCATAATAGCTCTGTCGTAAAGCCGTCGGCGTCATAATTTTAGAACTGTTCTTGGCACCGCGCGTCGGAAACAATCTGGGGCTGCGTTAAAAGATCGTATTTATTTTATTCAGTGATGAACTAAACAAATGAAGAAAAAAACATCGGGAAAACTGGTTGAAAACCATAAAAATGCTCGAAATGGAAGTCAATGACTGATGATTCCAATAATGAGAGTACCATTGATCAATGAATTACTTGAGAAATCTTGGAAGTAATAAAAGAAGAAAATGCACAGTGTGTAATTTATTAATTAGATATGAAATAATTAAAAAGTTTAAAAGTGAACAACGACAAAAAGGAGATGAAACATTTGCAAAAGGAGGTACAAAGGTGTGAAAAATTTTAAAGCACGAGAAAAAAAAAAAAAAAAAAAAAACGTCCGTGCGTGTAGAATAACGATGGCGTCTCTTCGCTTTGTATCGATCGGAAACAGTGCGTTCTTTTGAGCGCGCACACAAGTTGCCTGAAGTGGCGTCTGAACTTTCCGGTTAGATCATTGCACGGCAGGCTATAAGAGAATAAAATATAAAACAAATAAAAGGTATTAAAGCATTGTGCATGAGTGTGCTGTCGTGTCACAACCTCATGGTGGAGTTTACTGGCCCTTTTACTAGCGCGAAAGCCTTTCTTGGCTTATGGAACGAAATCTCGTGCGCGAGATTCCGCAACATGTGTTCTTGTCTAGCGTTCCTTACATTTGCAGTCCCACATTTGAATTTGCGCCAAGGAACGCTACGCGACAGGAGCGATGGTGTTGTGGCTGTGGGCAGAAGGAAAAGAAAGTGCACGGGCTTGCTACTGGCTCTGTAGCTGAGCCACCTCCGCTGGTTGATTTATAGGAAGGGAAAGGCGAAGTAACTGTCTCGCTAGTTTTTTCTTCTGTGGACACCTCAACCGCGCCGTAAGGGAAGGGAGGAAGGTTGGAGTGAAAGTGGAAAGGAGCCGTAGTGGAGAGATATGGACTAATTTCGACCACCTGGGGATCTTTAACGTGTGCTGACATCGCACAGCACACGGACGCCTCTTCGTTTCGCCTCCATCGAAACGCAGACGCAGAGGTCGGGTTCGAGCCCGGGTACTCCGGCACACAGTAGTCGGGCGTCTTACCAATGCACCACCCAGGCGGGGCCCACCTACTCTGATTGATTAATTTATAAGAAGGGAAAGGCGCGGTAACTGTCTTACTTGTTTTCTGTGGACACCTCAACCGCGTCGTAGGGGAAGGGAGGAAGGTTGGAGTGAAAGTGGAAAGGAGGAGCCGTAGTGGAGAGCTATGGACTAATTTCGACCACCTGGGGATCTTTAACGTGTGCTGACATCGCACAGCACACGGACGCCTCTTCGTTTCGCCTCCATCGAAACGCAGACGCAGAGGTCGGGTTCGAGCCCGGTTACTCCGGCACACAGTAGTCGGGCGTCTTACCAATGCACCACCCCGGCGGGGCCCACCTCTGATTGATTGATTTATAGGAAGGGAAAGGCGCGGTAACTGTCTCACTTGTTTTCTGTGGACACCTCAACCGCGTCGTAAGGAAAGTGAAGGTGGGACTGAAAGTAGAAAGAGAAAGAAGAGCCGTAGTGGAGGACTATGGAGTAATTTCGACCACCTGGGGATCTTTAATGTGCACTGACATCCCTCAGCATACGGACGCCTCTTCGTTTCGCCTCCATCGAAACGCAGACGCTGAGGTCGGGTTCGATCCCGGGTACTCCGGCACACAGTAGTCGGGCGTCTTACCAATGCACCACCCCGGCGGGGCCCACCTCCGCTGATTGATTGATTTATTTATAGGAAGGGAAAGGCGCAGTAACTGTCTCACTTGTTTTCTGTGGACACCTCAACCGCGCCGTAAGGGAAGGGAGGAAGGTTGGAGTGAAAGTGGAAAGAAAGGAGGAGCCGTAGTGGAGAGCTATGGACTAATTTCGACCACCTGGGGATCTTTAACGAGTGCTGACATCGCACAGCACACGGACGCCTCTTCGTTTCGCCTCCAGCGAAACGCAGACGCAGAGGTCGGGTTCGAGCCCGGGTACTCCGGCACACAGTAGTCGGGCGTCTTACCAATGCACCACCCCGGCGGGGCCCACCTCCGCTGATTGATTGATTGATTGATTTATAGGAAGGGAAAGGCGCGGTAACTGTCTCACTTGTTTTCTGTGGACACCTCAACCGCGTCGTAAGGAAAGTGAAGGTGGGACTGAAAGTAGAAAGAGAAAGAAGAGCCGTAGTGGAGGGCTACGGAGTAATTTCGACCACCTGGGGATCTTTAATGTGCGCTGACATCGCTCAGCACACGGACGCCTCTTCGTTTCGCCTCCATAGAAACGCAGCCGCCGAGGTCGGGTTCGAACCCGGGTACTCCGGCACAGTAGGCGGGCATCTTATTTCTGCACCACCCAGACGGGGGCAACTCCACCTCCGCTGCATCGTGCAGACAGAGATAGTAGAGTAGAGAAAAAAAGAAAAAGAGGGAGAGAAAGACGCGCGCCGCAACATCCGTCGTCCACCACCTAAGTGGTAGCGGGTGCATTGACGGCCTACAACATATAAAAATTTGGTGGCTGGCTAGCCCCCGCCGAAAGCGGCGTTGACCTACCGTCCCAGCCCCGTAGGGCCAGGAACCACCTTTCACCACCTCTCCCCCGAGCGATGGTGTACCGCCCAAACTCACGTGACGGAGAGAGAGATAACGTTTATTTACACCCGTCAAGAATGACGGGGAAGAATGCTTTAGCCTGCATACCCAATCATTCCCCTAACCGTCAGCCAGAATTTCTTGGGACTCGGTGGCGGCCAGGGTGAGACCGATGACTTTGCGTTGCTCTTGGGCTTATATTTCTATACTTCTGTTCCGATAGTTATAAAATGGGCAGGTCCAGACCATGTGGACTACATTTGCTATAATAGGCCATTTTGTTTTAACCTACACCACCTATACCGGTGTAGCAAACATCCATTCTAGGTATAGGAGATTTGCTACACTAGTGTAGCTGGCGTAGGTTAATCAAATGGCCCTGCTGTTGCGTGAGTGTGTGTGACAGACACTACGCCTTTGTAAACCAATTATATGCAATACTGCAACGAACGTCGATAAGAGGCAAACGATAAGGGGCAAATGATAGGAGAGTAAGGGTAGGTTTTTGTAAAGCCCCTCAATAAACTAAAAGTAGCTCCATCTCTTCTCTCCTCCTCCTCTCTCCTCCTCCGTCGGCGCCGCTCCTCCTCTCGCATTTCGTGCGTCACGCGCGCGCCGATCGAGACGGCCGTGCGCCGGTAAAAGCGCTGGCGCCGGATCTCACCAGAGCATTTCAGCTTGCATTTTGTCGCAATGTGTTCAGGTTAAAATATTACTCACTGCTGAAACATAATTACCGAATGTTGACAGGGATTTCCCGCCAGAATAGTTTTCAGCTGTGTCTTACACCACATGTACGCGATTTCGGCGTTGGTTCAATTCGCCGTCATCTCCGCGTGTCCGTAGTTCGTCACCTTTGGCCAAACTTTGGCCAAAGCGGCATGCTTTATAAAATTTGTGACTAGGTGGCGGACAGGAACAATTTTGCAACAGTCTGTGCATGGTTTCTTTGCAGCGTTGACTGGATTGCGACCTGCCGGTAAACTTGAGAAGTGTGGCAGCAGTTGTCTTCCATGTATTTTCAACCTCAGCAGCAGATCAAATTAACTATAGGCGGCGGAAGCTGCAATCTGTGTGGAGTCCTTGCAGCTTTGACTGACTTGTGAGCTACCGGTAAACTTGGGAAGGATGGTAGCAGTAATTGTTTTTTAATATTTGGCGCTGAGACGGTGCCGTTTTCAGCTTTCATGGTGTGTCACCATACGTACACGATTTTGGCGTCGGTTTAACTCGCCTTCACCTCATTGAGTCCGTCAGCCGTTGATAAAACTGCGCAACATGCTTGAAAAAAATTTAACTAGGTTGCGGAAGCTGCAGTCTGTGGTTTCTTTGCAGTTTGGACGGAATTGTAAGCTACCGTTAAACTTGAAAAGCGTGGTAGCAATTTTTGTGTTTTTAATATTTTGCGCTGAAACTGTTCTGTTTACAACTGTCAGTGCGTGACACCATTCGTACGCGACGTCTGCTTTGGTTGAACTCGCCCTCACCACCGTGCTTCTCTCAGCCGCCGGCCAAAATGCGCAACATGCTTGAAAAAAAAAATTAACTAGCCGGCGGGAACAATTTAACAGCAGTCCACGTGGCAGCAAAACACGCCGCGCGCGCGCCGCCCGCACCGCTGGAAAGGAAGAAGCTGCACGCCCAGCAAAAAAAAAAAAAAAAAAAAAGAAAAAAAAAACGCGCGCGCGCACGTGACGGCGCTAGGCCAATGAGGGGGTCGAACGACGAAGAAGAGCGCCGGCGAGGAGGCGGACGGCAAACTTCACATGTTGGCGCTACTTTTAGTTTATTGAGGGGTTTTAGGTTTTTGTCATTCCCGTCTCAATAGACATCTAAGTAACATATACGCTGGCAAAGATCTGGGCATATCTCTTATTAGAAATGCATTTGTATAACAGCCATGTGCATCCCAAGAAGAGACATCTTGCGAAATCATTGCTGACCAGGGTATTTTGGATTAACTTGAGCTATGCTCAGGATATTGGCTCCGGGTTTGCCTGTTTGCACAGGTTCCATACCTTGATGTTAAGTCCATTACATTTGTGCTCCGGCCATTCAAGAGCAATCTACTCCCGCTGAGGCATTCGTGTTCGTAGCGATATGTCTATTACATTTGTGCTCTGGGCATTCAAGTGCAGTCTACAACTGTCAGGGTCATCGTGTTGGTAGCGAGGAGAAAGAGAATGGCGACAGCCTACTCTTCCTCTTCTATCATTTGTTTATCGGGGTTCGTTGGAGTGGTACATATAATTACAATGGAATTGCAACAAAGACGCAGTATATGTCGCATATAGCATCTGGTGCACATATCTGACGTTACCTTTAAGCGAAAAATGTCTTGGTTTATCGCAAAGAGCGAGGACTGAGCATCCATCTGCTCAATGCCAAGCAAGACCTGACAACTGATTGTTACCCGTTTTGTGCTGTCATCGATTTATTACGACTATATGAAATGTTGTCCCTATGAAATCCTCCTTTGAAAACACTGAGGTACTGCACGCAACAGGAGCAGCTTAATTGTCTTGGTTTATCGCAAAGAGCGAGGACTGAGCATCCATCTGCTCAATGCCAAGCAAGACCTGACAACTGATTGTTACCCGTTTTGTGCAGTCATCGATTTATTACGACTATATGAAATGTTGTCCCTATGAAATCCTCCTTTGAAAACACTGAGGTACTGCACGCAACAGGAGCAGCTTAATTGTTAAGGCCAGGCCAAATATTGTGTTTTGTTTCTGCCCTTCCAGCCACCACTAAAGAAATTCAAGTTTGCTACAAAAAGGTGAGGAACAAGTTCCTTACATTTTTACTAACACTCTCCACACATTCAGCTGTAACATTTTTAACAAGATGCTGTCGCGTAATTGAGTGCAGCGAAGATTTCGTTCGTTGCGTAGTGGAGAGTAAAAGGCCGGATCATGGCCATAACTTAAGGGCAATCAAGTCTAATGACATCCCATTTTGAGCTTCGGGACGTTGCGCTGACTTGGATGCCTCCGAAGTTATGACTATCGGTGGATGAGCCATGAACTCGATAGCTTTTCGAAACACTACTGCGAAGTTTCAATTTAGTCTTGTTTATATAGCTTGATATATGCAGTTTTAAGTACAAAAGTTCCAAGAACACTGCAGAATTTGCACGGGAGAAATGCGAAAGCCTCAGCGTTGGTGCTGTACATGGTACGTACATCGCGTGCCCCTTTTCGAACACAACCAGCATTCCGTTGAACGCATCAAGTTCACCGACGTTTTATAATTGCTTTAAGAAGTAAAGCCGCAGAATCTGTCACTCACGAAATGCTACTACTATCATCCTTAACGACTATAAGGATTACGATGTGCGTTTCACGATCCCGGGCGTGGCGCAGTAGGGTGAAGAGCTCGGCTGGGGATCATGAAGGACGGATGGTCGATTCACGTTGGAGATAGGATATTTTTTTGAAGCGAAAGCTTCACTATGCCAGGTTTTCAAGCCTTCAGCATGGAAGCAAGTTTGATATTGAAGATTAAAAAAAATATTTGGTTCGCAGGAAGGAAACGTGCAGTATCTGTCACACTAGTTATGTGGACAAGTGAAGCGCGCCATAATGGATGGGATAAAGATGGAAGTGAAAGTGAGAGAAAGAGGTGCCACAATGAACGGCTGCGTAATAATTTCGACAACCTGGGGATCTTTAAGAAACGTGCTGTAGTGGAAGTCTGCGGATTAATTTCGTCCACATCTTTAACATGCGCTGTCACCGCACAGCGCACGGACGCCTCGTCGTTTCGTTTTCGCCGAAACGGAGCCGCCGGTAGCTAGGACAGCGCCGGAGTAATATAAAATAATTTGTTCAGTGAAGAGGAAAGGTGAAGTATATGTCACATTTGTTCTGTGGACACTTGAACCGCGCCGTAAGGAAATGAAGGTAGGGTGAAAGCAGAAAGAGGAAGAGGTGCCAAAGTGGAGAGGTTTAAAAGCAATGTTCATGGGGAGATTTGGATTACTCGCACAGCTTTTGGTGGTATCACTAGTGAGGTTCAAACACAAATGTTTGTCTCTTTGTGCTTTTATCACGATAACGGGATGTTTTGATATATGTAAAATATTTAAACGTCAAGTCCTTTGCAAGAATACTATATACATAATAATAGCCCATGAACTCAAAAGCATTCGTGCAGATTGAATATATTACTCTGTAAGGCTTTTGATCCTCGTGGAACAAACAAAATAGATCTTGCACCAGCGTCAGTATTTAGGAAATGCATTTGCGCCTTTATTTTTTTCTCTGGAGCGACTCAAGCGCTCAGAGATTTGAACGTCAGAAGTCAAACGGTTGCTCATTTTGTAATGTACTCCTAAGATTAGGTGCGAAAGCCTTGCCCAATGGTTTTACGAAGAAATGCGAAGAGTTCGTCCTAACGAAAGAAGTAGTCTCTGTCTGTCACAAGTTTGTTGACAAGGAAGAAAAAAAGATTCTGTTCTGCGTGATTTGAAGGCAGCTGGAGATTTCTCTATGCGATGAAATAACCTTATATGGAGTTCTATCGACAACCAGCTTGGTATTCCTGATTTGTGGGTGCATTTAATTAAATATTAAAATGCGATTTGGTGAAAATGCGACTTTTAGAAGCACAGTACTAACAGCGATCTTAGAACGCGACCAATGATTTGACACTCTAGATGCACGTCTCCACCCTACTGCCGTCCATTTCACCTTCCAAAAGTCATTATCTTTCACAATGGCCGTGCAACACAAACCCAACTATTACCACCCTCCGCATATTCACTGTACACTAGAAGCCAAAGCAACAGCGGGATCAAAAATGCATGGTGAAGTCGAAGCCACAGACGCAGTATAAAAGCCAGCTGCCATCTAGAGCTGCCATCAGTTACCGGAACACCCCACCGTTCTTAGTGGCTGCCGACAAATCCAATGACACCTTGTGGCAACCAGTTAACCACCGTTTATTTCCGCGAATAAACTTGAACGATCAATGCGACAAACGCGGAGGGCTCTATGCTAGTGTTAAGGCTAAGAGTTCCACACTGCTTTGACAAAGCAAGCATCAAAAACGATGCGTGGTGTGCGCGTCACGATGTATAAAGGCGCTTTGGCATGGGTTGTCTATGCATGCCGCATGAACCACTGGTCATGGTGTCGAATAGCGGCATAAGATCACGCCATTTTCATGAAGTGGTGCAACTGGTTAAGTCACTGGCAAACGCGCAGAAAAGGCGCTGGGGGCGTAAACTAAGTCAATATTCGGTCGTTTCTTCCTTTCATTTTAGAGATGAGGTGATGGCAGTCAAGATGGAAAACCAGGCCTGTCGATGGACGACAGCTGGACACGCGTTACCTTTGTCCGTCATGCGAAGAGATTAAAAATGCGTCAATTGCCAAGAAATGGCTTTCTCAAAATAAACTGTAGCAAATGACGCAGTCAGTCCTGCGGAATTTAGGAGGGGCACGTAGCGGAGCCGCACTCAAAAATAATTCCGAGGCAAGGGAAACTGATTCCTGTAAATCTCTCTGAAATATTTCACAGTTGTTTCACAGTGTGTGGTATTTCGCTTCCAGTAAACGTGGTTTACATTTAAAGGGTGTTTTAGAAAGCCCACTGTGGAGTAAATGGGAACCTTGTAGCGCAAGCACGAGATAAATAACCGAGGTTGAAAGCAATTTTATCGCAGATTGTTGAAATCATGGTTCCTGATCGGGATCACGCCAGAAGAAAAAGCCTTATTGCGTGTGTGCAGCCCCCGCTTTATTTTAAACGATGTCTTTAAGGTGTTTTTTCAACACAGCGTGCAGTGCAAAGATTAGAAGTGCTATAGTTCCCCTAAGCTAAAACTACATGACATACTGCAAAGTTGGCAGGCAGTGGCGGCTGTCAGTTTCGGTTTTTCATCCTACTGCGAGAAAGTGCGGTTCATGATGTAGGAAGGAAGTGAGTCCACCTAACACAGGAGAAAGCTCCCCATCAGTGCAGCCACACTGATTCATACTGATTAACGACATCCGAATTCCCCAGTGAGACGGCACTCCGTGAAATATTTTTCCATGCCGCTGTGCAGCGCAGGCTGTATGTTGTAATGCCTATAGACAAATTTTCATGCTGCGAATGGGAAGACCTGTTATAGATTTTGAGAATCTATTTTATAGATTACAAGCATAGCATAATCATCTGCGTTTCTGAGTGCTTGGCACGTTTCTGTTTGGCACGTTTCCGAGTGGAGTTCTATTAAACCGAGACCTTGCGCATGCTAGAGGTAGAAAGGGGGGCGACAGGAGAGTTGGGTGGCGGTGTTGATTAGAGTGAAGCGCCATGGTGAAGGTTTTGTAAAGGGAAGACTAGTCGTTGGCACTTGACAGTAGTGGAGGCGCCTCTAACTCTTTGCGCAGACAACGCGCTCATCAATCGTCGTGTGTTTTCGTCTGTCCTCGTCTCTTTTAATCTAACGATGCGGTATATTCGCCAAGTGTCTCTAGTACTGATACTGCTGTATGATAATTTCCGTTTGCACCATTTCTTTTTCAGGCTTTCAGAAGGTGTTACAGACCCGTAGATGACGCCCATTATATTTCGCAGTGTTTTAGCCTTACGGAAATAGTTACGGCCTATGCCTACCGCTTAACTCCCACTGCCTATCACCGTGCCGAGAGGCCATGTTAAACATTGCAATAGTTAACATCAGTCGTCTTGACACCGACGTTCCAGTTCAGGCCGCTCGTGATGAAGTGCGAGTGCATGTAAGCTTTGATATTGACCTTGGTTTCTTTTGCTGTAGAGAGGAGTTCAAAAATGTCTTGAGGAAGGAGGCTACCCAAATGTTCTGGTTTGTCGGTGTGTTCGTGGCACTGGGCTTTACTTGCCCAGTATACTTTGCTGTGAAGCCCTATCCCACGGAGTTCGGTAAGTTTTAAAGAGTTTAGTTGTTATTCATGTTTTGCTGTTTGGTAGGGTGCTAGCTGGTTCATGGTAAAAGTAGTGTGGAAGAACACTCTTAATTTGAAGCTCCAGTTCTGTACTCCGTTGTGAACCGGGACATGGTAGCAGAAAAGGGAAAGGGACAATGGAAGCATTATGCGAGAGATACGCCTACCCACAAAGCGGCATTTTAATTTAGCACCATGCGTTTATTTATTTCATTTTTTATTTATTTTACGATACGTCACGGTTGTATAAAGGCGGTTTGTTTGCCAAAGGACGGCTATGCATGCCGCATTAGTCATGGCGTCCACTGGCGGCATAAGATCGCGTCATTTAAATGAAGTGATGCAATTGGTTAAGTCACTAGCAAGAGCGCAGAAAAAGCGGTGATGGCGTAAACTAAGTCAATATTCGGTCATTTCTTCCTTACACTCTAGAGATGAGCTGATGACAGTCTAGATGAGAAAACAGGCCTTTTGATGGACGTCAACTGGACAAGCAGCACATTTGTCCAATATGCGAAAAGATTAAAAATGCGTCAATTGCCAATAAATGATGACTTTCCCATAATAGACTGTAGCGAAGCCGTGCTCAAAAGTAATTCCGCAGGAAAGGAAACTGCTTCCTGTCTGCTTGAAATAAAAATCTATCTCTTAAGGTCACTAAACGTACAAAATAAGTTGTAGCGAATTGTTTCAGCACATATACGAGAGAATAGCTGCTGATACATCTTCTTTCGTTTCATGCTAGCACAAGATGCTTATGAATCTGGCGGTGTAAGCTCTCCTTCTAGATGAATTTTACGTTTTTTTTAAGGAGCCCCTTCTTGATGGAAACATTGTGAAGTAAAAGAGATGTCGATCGATAGGCATAGTCGCCTATTTTAGTGAACCGGTTTATCTAGTGACAGGGACTACGGCGAAACCTTTGCTGTACCCATTATGTGGACTTTGTCATGTTCTGAAGTCTTCTCCCATTTAGAGTCCTCTCTGTAGTGTGCATGTTTTGCACATCGGTCAGAAGCTGGTGCTTTGATGACGCAGGCTTGTAGAGGCCCATTGTGTATGGCTCTGACAGGTTCCAGCATGCTCCCTGAAGGAGGGGCATTCGGTCATGTTATCTTAATGTTCTATTTAACAGCACTGAATGGGGGAGTTTTCATTGATGCAGTAAATTCGCTTGAATTGCCTCATATGAAGAGCGCGACATCAGGCTAAGGAGATTGCTAGCGATATTAATAGTATTCCCTCCATGGTCTCACTCTATAGCCAGACGTTTTGGCCAGTTGTCCTGTCGTCTATCAAAAGGGCGACCGGGATCAACTGCTTGCACTGTCTCACAAACTAGGCTTGGAGCTTTGTTTCCGATTTAGTTAGTATTCGTTGCTAATAATGAATAGAGGACTCATATAACCTCATCAATTATTTGTTGCGCTCTGTCATATGGGGCAATTAGCATATTGCATGTTGCGAAACCCAAGTGCAAGCATCTGATTCTCTATAGCCGGTTTCATTGTTTCGCGGTTACATAGCAAGACTCGTCAAGAAAGTGATTTGTTCGATAACAGCACTTGGCTTAGGACAGTTACTCAAAAGTCCACGTATTACACGTATTTGCTTTTTGTAGCGCATCCATGCAATATCAATCTGAAATATATCACAATTGATAGTTTCTTTCCCCTCTGTGCGGTATTTCACTTTCAGTAAACCCGTTTTATCTTTAAAGGGTTTTTTAGATAACCTACTGTGGAGTGAATGGGATCCTTGGGGTGCAAGCACGAGATAAATAATCGGAGTTTAAAGCAATTTTATCGCAGAGTTGTCGAACCATGGTTCGTAATCGGGATTGGGCCAGGAGAAAAAAGCTACTTGCGTATGTGCAGCCTCGGCTTTAATTTAAACGAGGTCTTAAAGGTGTTCTTTAAACACAGCCTGCAGTGCAAGATTAGCTGCGTTATAGTTCCCTTAAGCTATGACTACATGACCTACCGCAAGGTTGGTAGGCAGCGGCGACTGTCAGCCCCGCTTTTTCAAGCTACTTCGAGAAAGTACTATTCTTCATGATGTAGAAATGAAGTGAGTCCACCAAGCACAGAGGAATGCTGCCCATTAGTGCAGCCACGCTGATTCGTACTGATGAACGACATCTGAATTCACAGTGAGACGGCACACCGTGACAAATTTATACACGGCGCTGTGCAGCACAGGATCTATGTTGTAATGCCGATGGATTAAATTTTTTGCTGTCAAAGTGAAGCTCAGGCTTAGACTTAGCGATGTTTGTAGGTTACAAATATAGCATAATTATCTGCGTTTAATTTAAGTGTCTTGCAGTTCTCTCGATCCATGGTCCATGATTATATGTTCCCATATTGTTCTCTCGTTTCTGGGCGGAGTTCTATTAAATTCTTACGCATGCTGGAGGTGAGGAGGAGGAGGAGGGTGGGGAGGGGGGGGAGGAGGTGACAGGTGGAACTTAAAGTGAGGTAAGTCCGACGGCGAATGAAGAAAGGGGGGGGGGGGGGGGGTTGAAGAGAGCGAAACGCCACGGTGAAGATCTTGTACGCTGATATCTAGTCAGCGGCGCTTGACAGTAGTGAAGGCGGCTACAATTATTTGCGCAGGCAACACGGTATTTTCGCCTAGTTTCCCTGGTACTGATACTGCTGTAGGGTAAACTGTCCTTTGCACCAACCCTTTTTCACGCTTTCAGAATGTGTTACGGGCCCGTAGCTCAGTCCCGTTGTAGAGTGCTTCACCCTTACGGAAATAGTTGTGACCTATGCCTACCGCTCAATTCTCACTGCCTATCCCTGTTGAGAGGTTATCTGAAATGTCGGAGGCCGCTCGTTGTGAAGTGCCAGTGCATGTAAGCTTTGATATCGTCCTTGGTTTCTTTTGCTGCAGAAAGGTGCTCGAGAAATTTTGAGGAAGAAGGCAATCCAAATGTTTTGGCTCGTTGGTCTGTTCTTGGCTCTGGGCTTTAATTGTCCAGTATTATTTGCTGTGAAGCCCTACAAGGAGTTCGGTAAGTCTTAATGCTCTGCTATACTGTAATACTGCTGTAGGAAAACTGCCCTTTGCACCATCCCTTTTTCACGCTTTCAGAATGTGTTACTTACCCGTAGCTGACACCCGTTATATTTCGTAGAGAGTGTTATCCTTACGAAAATAGTTGCGGCCTATGCCTACCGCCTAACCCCCAATGCCTATACTCGTATCGAGAGGCCATCTGAAATGCTGCTACGGTTAACATTTGTCGCCTTGAAAGTGACGTGCCAATTCAGGCAACGCGCTATGAATCGCCAGCACACGTAAGTTTTGACATTGACCTTGGGTTCTTTTGTTGCAGAGAACAGTTCGAGAAAGTCTTGAGGAAGAAGGCAATACAAATGTTCTGGCTCGTCGGCCTGTTCCTGGCCCTGGGAATGGTGTGCCCAGTATACTTTGCTGTGAAGCCCTACAACACGGAGTTCGGTAAGTCTTAATAGTTAAGAGTTTAGTTATTACTCTTGTTTTGGGGTTTGGGAGGGTGCTGGCTGATTCACGGTGAAAGCCTTTTGCAAAAACAATCTTAAATTGAATTGCGAGTTCTGTACTCTGCTTTGAACCGGGAGATGACAGCAGAAAATGAAGGGCAGCAGAGGAGGCATGCTGCAAGAGATACGTCTACTTACAAAGCGGCGTTGTAATTTAGCACCCCGCGCTTATTTATTTCCCTTACCCTCAAACCGTACCGGCATTTCAGAGGGAAGTTGGAAAAAGAAAATGCAGAATAAATAATGTAAAAAGCAGGTACATAAATAGTATATCACTTATACACAACCTTAGCTAAGAAATCGGCTATAACTTTTATTAGTATGGTGAACAAATGACCGCTAGAAAGAATCTGTTTTCCATAAGGGGATGACTGCTTTGCAGGGATGATCAAGGCGATGCGATATATAATAGGGTATATGAAAGATAATAATTGTGCAACGTGGAATAATATAATTTGTGGAATATGGTTAGCCGGTAGAAAACTGATTAGGTTTCATATCTGTGATGTTGCGCCTGGAATATAGTTAAAGGAGTGAAACAAGCAGAGTTATTCTGAAAGCGTTGAAGTGAAGTAATTAAGTTGTCATGGTTAGGATCCCAGACTGCTGCTGAGTAAAAAAGTGCAAAGCTTTCAGTTAGAAAGACATTCTGGTGTTTAGTATCTGTCATCCATGCGCTTGTGCCTAACCAATTTAGGAGAGCTCTAGGTGGGCCTTTGTTGTATTACTTATATGCTGGGCACTGCCTCCTCACTTGCTAACGTTTATTGCAACTTAAAACGCCCCTAAATCCAAGTTGAAAAACAGGCCGTTCACAACTGCCCTTGAAGATGCAACGCTAAACAGCTCCTCAGAAAATTCAGGAACGAATGCTTTTATCTTAGTAAACTCTCGTGCTTTCCTCTCCAATTCATTGTAGATAAATAAAAGTAACTATATATTGGTCATGTTTTACTACATTCCCAGATGAGGGAACTTCGATACAAGCCAATTTTAGGAGAGTGGGGAATGACAGATATTTCCCAAGTGTGCTATAAGATCTATAAATGATGCCAGGTGATATTCCTGTTGCGCTTCTGGAATTCCAGAAATGTCATTGGTCATCTTTTTTAGTTAGTTGTCCTTCGTATGCTTGGTGCTTGTTCAACAGCATTTTCAATGTTTCTATCTTGCGTATGTGTAGGCATATAAGAACACTGAACTGTATTGTGTATTTTGTGTATTGTTAAAATTCAAAAAGCGCAACCTTTTCGGTTTCCTCATCATTACACGGGTTCAAATACTTACGAGTTTGAAAGACCTGGACTGATTTATTATCACAACATGAAAAAAAAAACGCTGCTATACATCCTATAGAACCTTTTATGTAGTTCCCTTCATTGTCGGCCAAGCTCCAACCTCTTGTTTTGAAGGCGTCATCCTTCTGCGCACTGAAAGGCTGATAGCGCTATGAAAAGAGCGTCTGGCTGTTTAGGGTGCTCCGTGCTTTTCAAGCCACATTCTTGAAAAGCACGGAGCGACTAACGCGGTGGGCTCCAAGCTAATGCGCTGGTTAATGCTTCCACATGGTTTTGACAAAGCAGGCATCAAAAACGATACGTGGTGGGCCCGTTACGGTTGCATAAAAGCGGTTTGCCAAAGGGCGTCTATGCATGCCGCATTGGTCATGGCGTCGACAGGCTGCATAAGGTCGCGCTATTTTAATGAAGTGATGGAATTGGTTGAGTCGGTGGCAAGAGCGCAGAAAAAGCGGTGGTGGCGTAAACTAAGTCAATATTCGATCGTTACTTCCTTCCACTCTAGAGATGAGGTGATGGCAGTCTAGATGAGAAAACAGGCCTTTCGATGAACGTCAGCTGGACAAGCAGCACATTTGTCCAACATGCGAAAAGATTAAAAATGCGTCAATTGCCAATAAATGATGGCTTTCCCATAATAGACGGAAGCGAATGATGCAGTCAGTTCTTCGGAATTTAGGAGGGGCAAGTAGCGAAGCCGTGCTCAAAAATTGTTCCGCAGGAATGGAAACTGCTTCCTGTCTGCTTGAAATAAAAATCTCTCTTCAAGGTCACTAAGCGTAGTTTTGGTATTCAGGTGCTTCAGTACAGGTTCTTGGTTTTGTACACGCATAAAAAAAGCTGTAGCAAATTATTTCAGCACATATACGAGAGAATAGCTGTTGATACTCTGATCTTCTTTCGCTTCATACTAGCACAAGATGATTATTATGAATCTGGCGGTGTAGGCTCTCCTTCTCGATCAATTTTACTTTTTTTTTTTAAGGAGTTGCTCCTTGATGCAAACATTGTTAAGGTAAAGAGGTGTCGATCGATGGGCATAGTCGTCCACTTTAGTGAACCGGGTTTTCTAGTGACGTGGGCTACGGTGAAACCTTTGTTGTACTCATCATGTGCACTTTGTCGTGTTCTGGATTCTCCTCCCATTTAGAGTCCTCTCTGTAGGGTGCACGTTTTGCCCATCGGCCAGCAGCTGGTGCTTTGATGACGCAGGCTTGTAGAGGCCCATTGTGTATGGCTCTGATAGGTTCCAGCATACTCCCTCTCTGTAGGGTGCACGTTTTGCCCATCGGTCAGCAGCTGGTGCTTTGATGACGCAGGCTTGTAGAGGCCCATTGTGTATGGCTCTGATAGGTTCCAGCATACTCCCTGAAGGAGGGGCATTCGGTCATGTTATCTTAATGTTCTATTTAACAGCACTGAATGAGGGAGTTTTCATTGATGCAGTAAATTCGCTTGAATTGCCTCATATGAAGAGCGCGACATCAGGCTAGGGAGATTGCTAGCGATATTAATATTCCCTCCATGGTCTCACTCTATAGCCAGACGTTTTGGCCTGTTGTCCTGTCGTTTATCAAAAGGGCGCCCATGATCAACTTCTTGCACTGTCTCACAAACTAGACTTGGAGCTTTGTTTCCGATTTAGCTGGTATTCGTTGCTTATAATGAATAGAGGACTCATATAATCTCATCAATTATTTGTTGTGTTTTGTCGTACGGCGCAATTAGCATAATGCATGTTGCGAAAACCAAGTGAAAACATTTGATTCTCTATAGCCGGTTTCATTGTTTCGCGGTTACATAGCAAGACTCGTCAAGATAGTGATTTGTTCGATAACAGCACCTGGTTTAGGACAGTTACTCAAAAGTCCACGTCATACACGTTTTTAGCGTTCAGTAAACAAGTTTTACCTTTAAAGGGTTTTGTAGATAGCCTCTTGTGGAGTGAATGGGATCCTTGGAGTGGAAGCACGAGATAAATAATTGGAGTTTAAAGCAATTTTATCGCACAGTTCTCGAATCAGGGTTCGTAGTCGGGATCGTGTCAGGAGAAGAAAAAAGCTACTTGCATATGTGCAGCCTCAGTTTTAATTTAAACGAGGTCTTAGAGGTGTTCTATAAACTCAGCGCGCAGTACAAGACTAGCTGCGTTATAGTTCCCTTAAGCTATAACTACATGAACTTCAAGGTTGGTAGGCAGCGGCGACTGTCAGCCCCGCATTTTAAAGCTACTTAGAGAAAGTACTATTTTTCATGATGTAGAAATGAAGGCAGTCCACCAAGTAAAGAAGTTGCCCATTAGTGCAGCCACGCTGATTTGTACTTGTGAACGACATTTGAATTCACAGTGAGACGGCACACCGTGACAAATATATCCACGCCGCTGTGCAGCACAGGCTCTGTGGTGTTCATAGAAATTATTCTATAATTGTATATTCATAGACATTATGGATATCAGTCATTTAATTATAGTGGAAATGCGTGATAGCTTTCACGGTGCAAGTGGCATTCAAGAAATGACATTAAAACTCATCGCGGAAGATATAAAAATGACAATATCGAAGCCTAATAAGCGTGTAACGAGTTCCCGCTCAGAGGCTTGTTTAGTTTTCCTGTTCAGCTACTGGTCCTAACAGCAGCTGTGAGTACAGAAATGGAGTGCTGCTTCAACCGAAAAACTTCAAGCAAGGAATGTTTCCCTCAATCAAATGCAACAGAAAGTAGTCACTGCGAAACTGCTTAGTTTTGAAATGCACGCTGAATGCCCCGTGAGGTAGTGCATATCCTGTTCATATGTTGTCTTGTTTCGTTAAGTTCAACAAATTATATGCCTTCAAAATTCTTCTCTGCACCCTCCGCAGCTCCTGCTGGCCCTACACCACTGCTCCTCTAGCCACAGCTGGTAACAGAGGAAGCTTCCGACTCTGTAGAACTGTACCTATTGTAATAATACACTCCGTGCTAAATTTTCACGAATACTAACCCACGTGACTTGAACTTATAGCGCTTGCTAACGGCTAGACACGTTGCGCCGCGTTCGGACCTGGAGCCGGAGAGCAGTCGACGGCAGACAAGATATCGATCCGCGTCTCAGTCGTTTGGCAACACAGCGCATGCGCAAAGGACAGTGTAGGTTAAAGTAAGTAGAAAAGCGCTACCTACACGCCACCACCTGCCTTTTACCATCTGCTTGTAACATATCCGCCACTTTGCGCTCACAACAACATCCCCAACGATGCCGCAACTTAGGGCCTATAACTCTCTTTAACGCAGAATCTGATTGAGGGTACGCAAAGAAAAACGGATGTCTGCTGTAGAATCACGCGATATTCATAGTGTAGGACATAAAACTATACAAACGTTGCACGTCGCATCAAAGTACTGTGCTCTCTGTCCTCGCTAGCATGTGCCAACGCCGAAATTACAAATCCCCTTTTTTTTTCTACGCATGCGCTTCAGCAGACGTTCTGATCGTTGGTCTCCTTTTCTCCTTCGTCGATTTAAAATTCACTAAGCAGCTAGGCTTTTTAAATCTAGTACTTTTTGCTATAAAATGTTTGCTGCTAGGCTTCTGAAGAAAAGATTAGGCAAATCGTGAATGGCTAGCAGCAGTTTTATTCTAATCAAGAAGAAAGGTATCAGTTTTATACGCTGCAAACGTCACCTACATAGTACATTTTTCTCTGCCTGTGAAAATTGTGACTGTGAAGTGACAATCGAGCATTTCTCATGTGAATGCTCTGCATTTGTGAGCGAAAGACATATATCTGTGTTGTGCGCTGCACCGGCTAGACCCTCGCCCTTTAACGGCGGATAAGACCTTGGTCCGTGGCCACGGCAGTCGACCGCCTTTCAGGTATACAGGGCACTGTTTAGCATTCTAACAGCCACCGGCTTGTGTGACAAACTTTGACTGTGCTCCACTTTCTCTTTCTCTTCTCCTCTTTAATCCCCTTATTCCTTTTGCCCTGTGTAGGGTAGCCAACCGGAGGCCTTTCTGGTTAGCAACCCTGCCGCCCATACTCATCCTTATCTGTCTATCTAGGGTCAACACAGGTATATGTAAAACATTTGCTATTATGTTTTGACTGTTACCTGTAGCTGATGCCTTCATTATGTTCCTTATTCCATGTCAGATCCCGCCGTAAAAGGTAAGTACAGCCCGTGAAGCACCGACTAACACATTTCACAGATTATGAAACACAGTCACAGTATAAAGTATTTGCACTATTGTCTACAGCTCGTGGTTTTTTCCTTTTCCCGTAAGAGCATGTTCTGTGGGAGAGGAAAAGGGGGAGGGGGGGAGGGCTAGAGGGTGACGCTTGTTATAGTGGGGGCGCCCCCATCTCTTTGCGCAGACGACGCTGTATTTTTGCCAAATGTCTGTAGTACTTACTGGTCATGCTGTCGGATAACAGCCCTTTGCACGATCCCTTTTTCACGCATTTAGAAAGTGTTACGGCCCCGTAGATGACACGCGGTATGTTTCGCCGAGTGCTTTAGCCTTACCGAGACAGTTTCGGCTTATGACTACTAGAGATGGAAAAACAGCGCGACAGACGAACACACAGCAAAGGAACACAAGACGAGCGCCGTTTGTCTGTCGCGCTGTTTTTCCATCCAATATGTTCCACCAACTCGCCCGTTTGGCTATTATGTGTGACTACTGGAGAGGCCATCTGAAATATCGCAATAGTTAACATTAGTCGCCCTGACACCTCCGTGCCAATTCAGGCCGCTCGTTATGAAGTGCCCGTGCATATAAGCTTTGATATTGACTTTGGTCTCTTTTTCTGCAGAGAAAAGTTCGAGATTGTGCTGATGCAGACAGCAGCTGAAATGTTCTGGCTTGCCTGTTTCTTCTGGGCACTGGGCTTTATTTGCTCAGTACACTTTGCTGTGAAGCCCTACCCAACAGATTTTGGTAAGCCTTCATAATTTTCGCTATTTCTTTGTGTGTGTGTGTGTGGGGGGGGGGGGGGGGGGGGGGGGGGGGGGGGTTGATGAAGGTGATTTCACAGTAAAATTTGTTTTGAAGAAAAGTCTTAATTTGAAGCTCGAAGTCTAAGCTCTGTTGTGAGCCTGGAGAGGGTAGAAAAAAGAAGGGGGACAGAGGAGCCATCCTGCAAGAGATACGCCTACCCATACTGTGGCGTAGTAATATACTACTCGCATCTATCTAATTTTTATTCTATTTTACCCTAAAGGGCCTTACAAGCATTTTATAGGGAATTGCCGGATCTACCCGGTTCCGACTGAGTTCCGATTGAGTGACGTTTCGATAGAAGCGAAACAGAGAAGCGCTCATGTGCAGCACGATCTTATTGCACGTTAGATATACCCAACTGGTTTAAATTATTACATGGTCCTCCAATGCGGCTGCCCTCATAAGATCAATGACTTGGAGTCATTGAACACCAGATACCTCCACTTCTCTTTCCATGACAGCTGTATATTGCAATTGTAGGGAGGCCGTTATTTAGTGGGGCACAAAGACAGCACCGTGAAATTTTTCTCAGGGGAAAGAGTTTATAATCTCTTCGGAGCTACTTAATGTTTTCTGAATCATAGGAGCTCACATCTGTTCATCAGAAATTGTAGTGTACATGACTCCGTTATTGCTATTAAAAGTGAAGTACGCAGCGTGTAGCCTCACAAATCTGACGCTAAAAGAGGTCCGCACATCGCAGCACTTGTTGGGGAAACGGCTCTTGTCAGAAATGTATGTATTTCTTCGTTGGATCTTTCGTTCCTAGCAAAACTGCAGATTGGCGAAGTAAAAGTTTCGTTTCTTTTTCAGCACGTCAGTGTTCCAATGTGCACGTCGAATCAGCGGGGGACCAACGTTTTAGACCCAGCACACGCATATAACAGACTAAACCTCGCGCTTGGCGCATGATGGCCTTAGTAGCCTATGTGCCATCAAACCCCACTAAACTAAACATGTAGGAGACACGACTGACATTGTCACTCGATGAACATAAGAAACAAAGCTTTTTGCAACACTAACTACACAGAAGTGTTTATAAAAGGGGTAGCAGTCACGCCCCCTCCAATTTAAACTGGCTCAAACTTAAGCTCAATTTCACAACTTGAAATGCCATGAGTTGTCGTATTATGGCCCCCCAAAAGCACCGATCTACCTGCTTCGTCTGTCGAAGCTTGACTATGGACCAACTTTCGCAACGCGAAGCGCTCTTTAAAGAAACTGACCAGGATCTGGATATTTCTAACAAACAAGCTCAGTGCTTCGACCGGGTGTATCCTATAGCCTGCAATATAATGCACGATGTAAGCGCAGGAAAGCAATAAGAGTACAAAGCAAAGCTCTCTCATCCTCTGTTTAGGAAAGCCAGCCTCCTCGTTTTCTACGCTGGCCCGTTGAGCCCTGTGTATGACGAACCAGCCAGCACGACAGCCATTCGTCCCTCTCTGAACTGTCTCGTAGTGTGCCCAGCTCGCGCGCGCTCTTCACGCCCTTGATTTCCAGCTGCCTACAACCACAAGCATCCAATAAAAGCTTTGTTTCTTGTCGTAAACCTTGCACGCCTCGACACCATATTCGAGCTCTCTAAAAACTACGTGCATTCGTTCTGGCGACAAAATGCAGAGGCCGCGGGGGACGTCGAAGGCGGCAGGCCGACACTTCGGGCGCACCCGCTGCAGATGAGGAAGGCTGTTCTTTTGCTGGATCCTGTAAAGCAGGACCCGGCCGAACAACCAAGTGAGCACAGCCTGTCATACTTGAGTGATCTGTGGCGTGTGGCGCTCATACACTGGCGCCAGTGCGAATTGTGAGGACACCCAAACATGCAGTGTAAAAAAGCACACACATTAATACGTTGATTGGCTTGCTTTCCAAAGAAATGGCAGTGAGAGCCCCTCGCCGTGATTTAGATGCCCGTTCAACTCTGGCAGCCCTTTGAGGGTGCGAATGGGCATGCGGCAATAAACTGCCTTCTCGACTTTCGAACAAAAGTCCTCTAAAAGCCCGTTTTCACCTGTCCCAGCGCCTCTGTGATGCTGAAGTAGCAAAAAGCAGTAAAACAAACTGCCAAGGCGGGGCCATGGCGGCACGGCTCCAATTAAACTCGGAGTAGGGAATAGGGCGAATTTAGTTTGCGGGGACAATTCGACGAGACTGGAAAGAGAAATTCTTCGGAGACGGACGGGAGGAGAGGAGCATTTAAGTGTAGGTAGATTTTAACAGTTGGAAATCCGGTGTTAATAAGTGTTCTAAAAATGTTTCAGCCGTTTGTTTAAGACGAGATTCCTCCCGACGTCCAGGTTAGATATAGAGAGTAAACCTGGAACGATTATCGATTATTTTTTTATCCATGATTCCAACTCCTTGCGCTGCCTCCCCGGCCTTAATGAGCAGCGCGACGGGCTCAGAGAGATCCGTGTGGGACAGCTCCGCCTCACACTAACGTACAGGGTAGAAGAAATTTTGAATGTAGGGTGGTCAGTGGTCCTCTCAATGCCCACGCTGAGAAGTTCCAGAAATGACAGGATAGCTGAGAGATGGTGCAAGCACTGTGACATGCTCGACATGGCGCAGGTCTCTCCGGTCTGCTCGATTACACTAGAACTTTTCAGAACCTGAGGTTGGAGCGAACCGCCTCATTAAGGGATCGAGAAGAGGAAGGTCGGGGACGTGCACGTGCCAGGCAGAGGTGGGCGACCATGCCTTCTCCCCTATCCCGGCTTCTCCGGTTGTCTTTCGACGATAAACGCACCGAAAACGCCACCTTCAATAAACGTTTTCCCGTGCAGGAGCTACGTAGGTAGGCTCTGACACGTGCAGGGGCGACCACAAGCAAGTGGGAGATGGGCGAGAAGCTCTTTTAACGTCTCCTGTATCTCCTGTCTAAAGTCGAAAACCGTTCTGGGCTCATGGAACGAAATCCCATGCTCGAGAGTAGTGGGCGAGTTTTTTGCGAGAGACCTGTGATCAGTCTCATATCCTGCGAGATTCCGGATGTGTTCTTGTCTACCGTTCCTACAATCTGCAATCTCACATTTGAACGCGCGCCGAGGAAGGCCAGGCGACAGGAGCGATGGGGCAAGCACACTTGCCAGAGAAAGTGTGACAAATACTGCCCCTTTTCTTTCCTATAAACCAATTATACGTAGCCCTGCAACGAGCGCCGATAACAGGCATACGCTGAGACGCAAATTATTGGAGATGATGGGTAGGCTTTTGCAATTTTTCTTTTTAGAGACTTGGAACTCGCGGGACAGGTAGGTCACCGCCGCTTGCGGCAGGGGCTAGTCTGCCACCGAATTTTGATCTGTTGCAGGCCGTCATTGCCACCACATCGGTGGTGGACTACGGCTGTCGCAGTGCGCGGCGTTCTCGCTAATATGGCTACCAGGTCACCAGGGAGTTGAAGGAAGCGAGCGTGCACACGCTTCGTCACGAGCTTTTCTTCCCGGGAATCCTTCTACGTCCTCCACTGCTGATTTAGGCTCCCCTTCTCCGTTAACAACATATTAAGATATATTACAGCATTTGCGCCTTAAAAGGCAGACATTCCCGAAGCCCGTTAAGGGTCTTAGTTTATCAGAAGAGCGTCACCTTCGAAGGTTACAAACAATGCTATTTAGTAATACAGAACTTTACGCTATTGATCCAGAGTAATTTATGGCGCAGTGCACATTTTATGGCCAGAAGGCAAGCTTATACCATATGGTATGGGCTTGTCAACAGAATTCTAGTATTGACATAATCAATGAGCCAACGTGGGAAGGCTGGGAAGCGGCCCTGTCCAGCTCGGACCTCGAGGAACAACGAGCCTTATTCGAAAGATCACGTGTAGCGGCTTTTACTAACGGTATTCCGGACTAGGCACCCGATCAACCTTCTCTTAATCTAAGCCAATGTAAACTATTTTTTTTTTCATCATCATCGTCTACCTCTTGTTTTTCTTTCTTCTCTATTTTCTCTTCTGTCCGCACGAGGCAGCGGAGGGGGCTCAGCTACAGCGCCAGTAGCAGGCCCGTGCCTTTTAACGCGGTAGCGTTGAGGAGCTCGTGTCGCAGAAAAGCCGGTGTCGTCGGCGGCGCTGGCCGTGAGCGATAAATCCCGGCATGCACTTTATAAATAAAAAGCAACTTCCAAGACGGACTGGGTGGGAGTCGAACCAGGGTCTCCGGAGTGCGAGACGGAGACGCTACCACTCAGCCACGAGTTCGATGCTTGAAAGCGGTACAAAAGCGCTTCTAGTGAATGCGGTGTTGCCTTAGAAACGTGCCGTAGAACGTTATACTGCGGTGTATATCGGTAATTATGAGCATGTTACTTACAGAAGTCGCAGTTACACGAGTAGCGAAGTACGTTTCCGCTACATTGCTTCTGCGCTCTGCGCACATGCAGAGCCTTCTTGCGGCAACCACAGAAGAACCCCTCTTCGCAATGTGCGGCGCTGCCCCGACACGTGGCGCGCCACTCGCCCTTGACGTTTCGCGGTGCACCCTCACGGGTTGTAGAATAAATTGCGTCGTTCCTTTCTTTAGATCACTATCTTCGCTCACCCGCTTCTTCCCTTCGGGCCGCGCGGGTACCGGTGCGAGGATGCCCCAATACCCTTGCGTTTAATAAGTCTTCTCGACGAGGTGCAATAACGCTATCGCGTTCCACTCCTGAAGGCGAAGCTTAAGCGTCCTCCAAATTTTCTTCTCCTTCTTCCTTGAGCCACAACGACAACTTAAGAGACTTTAATAGACACTCTAATTTCTTTTTGTAAACAGTTACCTTTATGTTTATGTGATTTCGTTCTAGCTTTGCAGCTTACCTGCTCATTGATAATATGTCAAATTTCTGTTTCATCGTTCGTATTGTGGTGTTAACTTCACTGATGATTGCTGCTGGACGCGTTTTGAACACTATAAATATTTGCAGTCGAAATTTGTTTGTTGTTGTTTCCAGGTGTTTGGAAAAACGTGCTGTATAAAATGCGTAGAATATTCGTATCAGGCAGGCATGCCGAGCATGTGTGAATGCCTGATATATTTAGGGAGGTTGGGGATCGTAGAGTACATCGCTGGAATATTAGCAATTTAAGCCTTTTTTCTGATTGCTTAGATAAGTGCATAGTACTGAGCCCTAATTCGCCAAATGATTATTTTCTGCGTCCAAGGATCTCCAAAACTCACGCCCTCGAGAGAACCACCAAGGACTACAACTAAGGAGCACGCAACGAGTGAGATGCTGTTGTTTTTGTGATTACCCTCCAAACGTTGTTTTTTCTTCGGCCACCAGTGTGCACTTTCAATTCCGCTGCTTGTGAGGCAGGCAAAGTTTTGACTTCTAAATTTGTTTTTTCATACAGTGCGTAATGAGAGATTACCACCTAACGATGAAGGCGAAAACTAATTTGACATGTTTCCAAACCGTCCTTGAATTTGCGGTGCAATTTCACTTGTAACGAAGGGTATACAATTTGTTTGCGCCGTATTTTTTTTTTTTTTTTTTGTAGCTGGAAGTTACAATTCTCGATCTATTCTGAAAAACATTGTGCGCTGAAATTCGCATTAACCGCCTCTGAAAAATAGGTCCGCGCCATAGAAAGTACAATATGCAGGTTCCTTCTCACTTGAGTTTGCCGGCGTTTACTACTGCAGTGAACTCGAGCAAGTTAATTCATCTGAGATGAGCTACAGCGACTGGGATAGCTTTCTGGAGTCCTTTTTGCCTGGTTGAGAGGTCATTTCAAAGAAAGACGCCAGTATTGCTGTTTTTGTCGGATTGGAGGAATTATCACGTCATGTATTTGAATCTGATACCGCCCGTAATGCAGTGTTTGGCCGACGTTTCTCGTTCTTTCGATGCCCATAGGAGCGTTGGTGCTTTATTCAAATGAGAACTAATTTCCTGGGCAATATGTTATTGAATATGAAAATAGTTTTATATTGCAGAATTTACTTACGGTGCCCAATTTGTTGAGATTTATGCTAAATATTCTTTGTTTGGAAAGATTCATTCAGTGTGCGTAATATCCGGGTTGTCGAAAAATGTGTGATCTTGTAGTCCACTGAATTTTGTGATCGCCTCTGAATCACCGAGTTATCGAGAATTACTGAGCATTTATGACCCATTCTGCTTCACAATGTGTTCTTCAATAGCGAATTTGAGCAGATATCTTGGCGCACCTTACAGAATAACGGGAGATGCCATGGTCATTACGTCAGTCTTGACGGACGTGCCAGCCCGCCTCATTAGATGAAGGCAATAATTTCGATTGCCGCCTTATTCAAATATCCAATTCACTGAATTGGCACCTGCGCGCACCAGTAATAAGCTTTTGCGCTCCTTTGAAGTCTTGTACCACTCAATCAAGCAGAGAGTGCTCCTTGCCGAGTAAGTTTTTTTATTCTCCTTTCAGTGCCACTCCGCGTCACAATACCCTTCGGTAAGTGCCAGTTTTTCACCAGTGAGCTCTAAATAATAGTCAGCAGTTTATACGGTTATTTGTCGGTATGGCAGCGTTCGGAATTGGGAGTTTACGAAATCTTCTGTTTCAGCAGCATACCCGTATTTCAAACAGAACGCAATAGCATTTCGACTGGGGAGAGTTGCTGATATTTGCATGGAGAACATTTTTTCTGGAGCTAGATGTATGTGAAATAATATTCGCAATTATGAAGATAAAAAAAAACATAATCCGCTTGGACACTAGCCCATGATATCTGAATGATGCGTCCGGCAGTAATCGAGCTGAGTGACGGTGAAGGCAGTTCAGCGTTCTACTTTCAGTATTATTTATATTACGTGTAACCTATTAATGAGTGTGGTCACCGGCACCTTGATGTGCTAGTGCGGCTGTCATGAGCACGAAGAAGCCTGTTCTGACAGAGGATAGTATGACTGTATGATGACCCCTCCCCCCCCCGCTTCCCCCGACCTTTTTGGGTATCCACGACGTCAAAGTGGCCAGAATGAAGCCTTCTCAGCCCCATGAGCAAACAAATGCAAGAAAATATAAAGAAATGAAGGGAGGAAGAACTTCTCGGCCTATGACTACCGCTTAATTCCACTGCCTATCCTCGTAACGAGAGGCGATCTGAATTATCGCAATAGTTAACATTAGTCGCAGCATACGTGCCAATTCAGGCCGCTAGTTATGAATTGCCTGTGCATGTATGCTTTGATATTGGCCTCGGTTTCTTTTGCTGCAGAAAAGAGTTCGAGATTGTGCTGAGGCGGAAGGAAGTTCAAATGTTCAAGCTTGCCCGTGTCTTCTCGGCACTGGGATTTTTCCCAGTATACTTTGCTGTGAAGCCCTGAGTCTGGTAAGTCTTCATATACAAGGTTTCCGTTATTTCTCTTGTGTATGTGTGTGTGTGTGTATGTGTCTGCGTGCGTAAGTTTGTGCGTGTTGGTTTGAGAGGATGATTGCTGGTTCATAGTAAAATTTGTCTGGAAAAACAATCTTAATTGGAAGCCCCAGTTCTATGCTCTTAGTTGAACCTGGATAGAATAGAAAAGGGAGGAATCGCGGACGGGTAGTTGTAATGGGAGGAAGAATGTGTGAGGAATGGCCGGGTAGGTGCAAATTTGAACTGTTTGTCATAGAACACTTGTGCTCTGCACCCCGATCATTCACACATCGGCCAGTTTGATCGACGCCTGTAGCCGTTGCGGCTGTTCACTGCGCGCACTTTAGAATTATCGGCAGGCTGGTCTCTTAAGCCAGAATACGCAAACCACATCTATAAAGCGACATAGCAATTCAATTATGCCTGTGCAGTTTTTTAACAAAAGATGAACTAAAGGTAAACCTAGCAGGAGACAAAGCGCACTCCTCGTGCGGAGAGAACATCTGAAATGTTGCAACAGTTTACATAAGTGGCCTTGAAACTGACATGCCGAATCAGGCTGCTCGTTGTGAAGTGTCAGTGGATGTAAGCTTTGATAATGACATAGCTTTCTTTTGCTGCAGGGAAGAATTTGAAGAGGTGCTGAAATACAAAGCCAAACGATTGTTTGGTTTGGTCGGTCTAATCCTTGCACTGGGACTAATTTGTCCAGTTTACATTGCTGTGGCCCCATTCCCGACAGAGTTTCGTAAGTCTTACAAGATATCGGTTATTACTTTTGTTTTGTGGGGTTAGGAGATTGCTATTTGGTTCACGGTAAAAGTCGCTTAGAAGAACATTCTTAATTTGAAGCTCGAGTTTATTTATTTATGCATAATACCACAGCACCATCAAGCATTGCAGTAGGGGGGGGGGGGGATATATCCAAGCAAAATAAAATCGTACATACAGGAGAGTTCCTCTTGACAACACATGACAATAGTGCACACTTTTCTCCTCAATATCGCAGCACACAGGACAGCTAAGTTTTTAGACATTGCTTTAAAATAAATAACGAGGAAGGTGGCTACAAATCAAATAAAACTTTAAGCTTTAAGCGCTAAAAAGAAATCGTCATTACGTAAAACAGAAGCGACAGAAACTGGCAAAATATTCCACTCCTTCACCGTTCTGGGAAAGAAAGAATGTTTAAAAAAATTAGTTTTGCATTGAAGTGGTTTGATCTTTTTCGGGGGGGATCTGTTCTTTGCGATACATAGCTTGCGAGAATGGTATTTGTCTTCGTCTGGGGGAAGAAGACAACAGAGGTTATGTGGGTACGTTATGTGGCCTTGTTGCCAAGAAAAATGGAAAAGCATACGGGAAAGCCTAGGCAGTTATTTGTTTTGGGGGATATCGCTATTCCAGAAAAAGTTGCTGATACCCTAAAGAAGGGCCCGAAATATAGTGTGCCGCCCAAGATTCCAGCTTGTGAGCTTCTGTCCTTGAACGGAAAGATAGCGGATAAAGCTGGTGAAGATCGGGACCGATGCTTACTGGATGGGCTTGATAGTATTATGAGGATGTCTTGGAACAAGGACCTGGTACCAAAGGGAATGTACTGCAGAAGTGGTGAAGTTTTTTGAAAGGAATAATCTTCGATTACTTCAAACGGACAAAGAAGGGGGCTTTGCTGTGATGCCGGCTGGACTCTTTGAAGAGAAGGCGATAATTGCATTTGAGAAAGATTTTGTTACAGTGAAGAAGAAAGTTTGCAGAACAAGAGCTATTGCGTTATGTAATGATATGAAGCTAACCAGGTTGGCAAAGGGGATCAGTGAATGCAAGAAGGCTTGTTTGGATGTATTCTTCACTGTTAAGACTCATAAACCGAACTCGGCTTTCAGATGTATTGTGTCTGAACGTAATGCGTGGCAGAAGCAGATCAGCCGGTATCTTCTTAAACATTTAAAAGGTTTGGAGGTTCATGATCCCTTTGCTACTAAGAATTCTTTTGAAGTGATCAATTTTTTAAAAAATCAAACCAATCTTGGGTATTTTTTTTTTCTATTGATGTAGATGATTTGTTCTATTCGGTGCCACATTTAGGATTCTTCGAATCGGTGCGGGAATGCATTGAAAGTAATGGGACTATAGACTTTCAGAACTCTGCTGGTGTCAATGTGGACAATTTTCTAGCCCTACTCGAGTTTTACCTTAAGTCCAGTGTTGTGTCGTTTGGGTCCGATTTATATGTTCAGAGAAGGGGCATTTGTATAGGGTCATGTGTTGCCCCAGTTCTGTGTAACATTTTTTTATCCTGTGTTGACAGAGCAATTTATACATCCCTAATGGTTCATGTTTTAAAATATTTAGATATGTTGACGATTTCTTAGTCATTGTGGATAAGGGCTCTGCAGTGAATCAAAGTGTGGAAAGTGTGCTTTCTATTTTTAAGCTACAAGGAAAAGGGCTTACGTTTACTCATGAGCTACCGGTGGACAACAAATTGCAGTTTCTTGATTTAAATATGAAAATTTGTAATGGGGAAGTGTGTTGGAAGTATTTTCCCAGGGCTAAAAAAGAGCTACTTCCATATGGATCAGCCCATTCAAAGACTATTAAAAGAGGGATAGCTTCCCTTTCTTTGGAGTCGGCCTTGTTAAAATCATGTGTACATATGGCAGAGGAAAGCTTCAATAATCAATTACAAAGACTTGATGTGGCTGGTTTCCCGGTTATGATTATATGTGGGGTGGCAGAGTCTCTGCTTCAGAAAATGAAATGGAAAAAAAGATTGCCAGATATGTTGAGAAATAAACGACCACAAGTGATCCCCTATATAAATAGAGTTGCACACTGCCTGAAAAAGGTGACAGGTAGGTTTGAGGTGCCAGTTGTGTTTTCTGCCTCCAAAAAACTGGGTGGGTTATGTGCATTAATAGGGAGTAAAAAGAAAGGACAATGCGATAAGAAGTATGTAAAGAGTTTTATTGGAGGTCGGGTGGGAGTGATTTATGAGGTTCCTCTGACGTGCGGTAAAGTATATATTGGGCAAACAGGAAGATGTATTAATGATAGAATGAGGGAACACGAGAAGTCCATAGAAAATGGCAAGGGGTCAAATTTACCCTCGCACTGTCAAAAGTGCAAGTGTGAGCCGTTGTTTAGCAGGCTTAACATTTTAGGAAAGAGTCGTGATAAGATGGCGCGCGAAATTTTAGAGGCGTACTGGACACAGAAGAAAGAAGACAGGTGTATTAGTGAAGCTTCGTTGAGTTTACGTAGAAAAGAATTTACTTTTATTGAGCAATCGTCCTGAGTAATGCAAAGAACGAGATTATTATCGGGCCTCAAGCTGTTATTCTTAGCCTGAAGCTGTTATTCTTGGACTCATCTTAGGTTTTGGGGCCATGGTAGTTTAAAGAATCCTTTTCCCTCAAGTACATGGGCTTCGTGGCTTCGTAGACGTTGGCAGGTTAAAGTTTTTCAATACATAGGGACTACACAAGTTATGTGGTGCGGATGGACATGTCCTACTGTATATGTGTGGCGGTGGATTTTAGTGTATGACTATGTGACTATTTGGTGATATTTGCTTGTCCAGCGTGGTATGAGTTACTGGGCAAAGCAGAGGTGTGGAGTAACAAGACAGAGTAGAATTTGTGACTGTCATGTTTGGACGATGTTTATGGTCTGCGAGGAACTAAGTGCCACTGTAGACGAGGAGGAGTGGTGAAGAGGAAGTGTTTCCAGATTCTTATTATAGTTGGTAGTGTGCGCGTGTGTTGTGTATCTTCTCTTGTGTTTGTTTTTTGCGCCACATTTCTGAATACGAAGTCTATATTCCAGCGCTTAAATAAAGCTTGTAGCTTCAGATAAGAATTAAGCTCTTTTCTTTTTTGCACTGATTCGCCCCTTCTTATACAATACAAATTTTGTGTACTCCATTTGTAATACAGTAGCAATAGATGACAGTTTTAGGTAAGAACAGCAGGCAGCACCGATCTCTCTCTTTGTAACGTGCTTTCAGATAGACGGTGTACAATAGAGTGAAGGAAGGCAGAAACAAAAATCGCATTGAATGGTCCATAATTTTAAAACACCTGTGCATCATAACCTACTCTTACATCAGATTGTAGACAGACAGCTACTATTACTTGCAGTATTCGCTCAATTGGTTCCGGGGACCAACAGTAATAGTTGAAATTTTTACCATTTGATCAAGCAGGGTGTTTCTTGCCGAGTACGGTTTTTTTTTTTCTGCCTAATTGCGCACTTAGTATCATAAAATGAACGAAAACGTCATCAAATGAAGGCACACCCAATCAGCTCCTCGTTAGGAAAGGAAGATAGGCTTTTTTTCTCACAGAGGCATCCAACAGTCGCAGTTTGGGGCTCTGACCTTAAGTCATGCCGTAAAACGCTTAGCAAATGGGAATTATTTCTTTTTGCACTTATACACTATCTGATCTTTCACTATGTTTAAAAAGATGCCTTTTATGTGTTGGAAACTTAAAACTACCGTGCCGCGTAAATGTGATCCCATAATCTGCACCACAATTACTACGCTTACAGCCGTCTGTTAGTAGCTCACCTGAAGTTCATTTTGTCCAGCGACGAAAATTGCACGTTCCGTTTCCGTTACCGAGCGCGAGAATCCTGCTCTCTGGCCAAAGTTGTTGAAAAATACAAATGTATTCTCAAAGCACGATGTTAGCTAGCGGGAAAGGGGCTGTGGCATCTCAATTACACTTGGAAGCAACATCTTGGAAGCAACATTTTGGAAGCAACATCTGTAAATGCGCTGACCAACAGGGGCTTGCACGAAGTGTGAAATCGCGCTATTATTGTTTTCTTAGACAATGTCTTACGAACTGCTGTGCACCTTTGCTACAATTAGCTTATGAAGGTTGTTGAACGTTTCCAAGTCGCATTATATTGATTAAATTGTTTCAGAACTTTCGGACACTGAAACGGACTCCGAGTATGACAGTAAGTAAAATCCATTAATCCTCATCGCGTTATAGTAGCGCAAGCGAATTTGCGAGCTTTGCCTGGCGGCATGTCACAATGCAATAAAAAGTAAACATATTTAAAAACTGACCAACTGGCATAAGGAACACAGGGTAGCCTTTATGTGCACACCGGTGTACTGTTGGCTGCCATATGTTTATCTGGCGCTTCATAGGGGAAACAAATTCTTAGCCCGCGCCACTGCAAACCTTCAATTGCATACTTTCAGGCCATCAGATTGAAGCGAATCTGCTTCCGCTTTGGAGGACTTCGTCGAAAGTTGCAATGGCGTGCGGGCGGTTCTTCCGAATCCTGGCCTCATTCTGAACGAAGCGAAGTGTAAAATACGACAATGATGTGACAGACGTCTGTACGTTACGATGCCGCCGTAGGAGACGTTCAGGACTCTGTTACAGTGTTGCGTTCTCTCACTCGCTCTTTTTTCTGGTCCCCTTTCTCTTCCTTCGAATTAATAGTGATAAGTCTTTGAATGATCGTTAATGGTTTTTTCGCGCTTTACGGCTTCCTTTCCTACCGTTCTTTTACCACCATTAGCAAATACCGTCCCAACTAGCGTAGCCTGTCATTCTTAATTTGTTGTCTTCTTTTTCTTTCCAGATGACCTTGTAATGGAAGGTAATCCCTTAGGCTTCGTTATATTCATTTAATGCAAAATTGAGAAAGAATGATTCGTACATATTTACACTCGCTAACCAGTCTCAGTGAATGATGCTCTCTTCTCTCGTGCATGCTTTTCTCGAATGCACCAACGAACTTCGTCGGAATGTCCTAGCTTGAAAAATACAAGAACTTGTGGAGGATTTTTTTTTCTGAGCACAAAACTCGTGGCCGTGATGGTTAGCAGTATGTGAAAGCATGAAATATTTGGGTAATTTCAGTTGGCAATGGGGCGGAACTGAAACATACTGCAAGAATTGCGTGAAGAGTACTGAAATATATAGCCTATAGTGCAAAACAGCAGCTGTCCTTTGAACCGTAAAATCTTTTCTTCGAACGGAAATGTCAGTTTCGCGAGGGGTCAAGTCGCAAACGGCGGATTTTAAACCCTTTCTTACCCTGCGAAGCCTAGGGCAAACTAAAAATAAAAGAAACGCGTAGTTGGAAATACCGGGCATACTTCTTGATACAAAAATGACCTTCTGCCATCAGCTCCTTGCCACCCACTACTTCAGAGCATGGTTATGTTTTGGCTTGGTTTATGACGTGTAACGTCTCTAAGCGACTCTGTCTATGAGAGAGGCCGTAGTAGATGGCTCTGGAAATTTCGACCATCTGTGGTTCTTTAACGTCCACTGACAACGCACAGGGCAGGGGCTCCTTGCTTCCGCCTCTATCAAAAAGCTACCGCCGCAACTGTGATTGTTTTTTTAACGTTTGAGAATTACTATGCTTACAGCAAAGTGTTAGCACTATTATTTAGCAGTATGTCCAATGCCTTCGGAATAGTTGACGTCAGAAGGCCCCGTCATTCAAGCCTGCTCGCATCTTTCTACCTTCTTACCCACCTAAGCCATGATGCTGCCGATTCGGCCCGCGACAGGCTTATGCCTTTGTTCTTAGGTGGTAGCAGGTAGATAATCTACTCTGAATGGATTGCCGAAGGTGACTCATTTCCAAGGAAAACGTGGTACCTTGGAAGATAGCGATTCGATTAGGTTTTGAAGCCCATCTACCTTTGCCTGCGCCTTTTCAGCCTCATCATTAATGCATACATCGTCGCTGGTACTTTGTCTTGAGCTTGATGTAAACGTCTCATGTTCTAGGCGGCTCATCAGCGCAATTCACGCTGATGACGTAACATTAGGTAACTTTGATTAGGTTTGTTTGTTTTAACCATTGCAACAGAGTAGAGTACAAAGACGATAATTAGTGGTTGTTCGCTCCTGACCGTTTGAAACGCGAGGGACAAAATTTCGCAGGCTGCGCCTAGCCCGCGTAACGAATTCAATGTAACAGCCGACATAATTTAAAAAATGTGCGATCTCTCAAAACGTTCATCTGATTGTTGTGCGGTGTTCACCGAAGAAATAGTGGGCGATGTTTTGTTCTCACTTTCCTGTAAACGGATCGTATGCGGCTTCCTTTCCAGCCTAAATGTTAGAAACACCTGACGCTTGAGCATTGGCTGCCTGGCAAAATATGGGCCCAAGAGGACAGAAAGGGTATACGAGCAATATAATGTTGCCCAGCAAATGTGCCTCGCGGGTCGCTGGCAACAGCCGAGCAGACAAAATGACACATATTGTAGACTTATGTTACAATAACAGGAAATAGTTTGAATATCCGTTTTGATTTTCATCATGTTTTTCTTGTCCTTCCGTCTTCCAGCAATTCGGAAGAAGATACCCGCACCGAAAGGTAAGCAGGAACGCTTCGCTCCTTGCAAGAAATAGATGCTAGCCAGATATTAAGTTATTTACATTTCTTGATAGTGAGTGCAATTGATACTTTACTTATCTCGGAGCTGTTGTTGTGCAATGCATCCACGAATGAATATGTTTTGCAAGCAGCCAGTGCCGGTAGAGGTAGTGAAGAGCTTAGCTTCAGAAGTATGGAAAACTTTGAAGGATTTTTCTTTTTCAGAATGGTGCATTATGAGCGCGTTGATTTGTGGTCGCCAGGAACGTTAATTTTGGTGGAATTTTCAGGAGCAAGACACGTGAAACTAAAATATTTGGCATAACTATAGTCATGCGTTTTTAATTACTTAAGAGCCGCTGTGGCAGTCAGAGTGATCCTTTTTTAAGTAAATCCATATTTCTCAGATAAGCCATTATTTTGCGGTCGTGTTCGGCTCTCACACAGACTACATTGCCTGTCTACAACACATTTCTGTCCATTGGGCTAAACAGCCAGTTTTAAAAGGAACGGTATACATGGCTATGGACAAAATATTTAGTTAGGCAGCCGGATAGTTCAGAAATCTGCAGGTGACAGCGGCTATTTTCTGCTGACGCTAACTGCTACGCCCTTGTGCAAGCACGGCCTTCCTAGCAGAAATTCTGGAGCTCTGAATGTGGGGAATCAGCTTTCTGTCTACGCCTTGTCGCTGGAGCCGCCCTCCTCATGGCGAGGCTTGTAGCCCATCTCAACTCGGTTTTGCCGCTGGTGTGCTTTTTTCTCAGCGCCGTGTGGAACATAGTCTCTCGTACTCCGGGTATAAGCCCCGTCAACGCGAGGAGCCCCCTGCGCATCACCTTTAGCAGTCTGTCACAGCAACCGGCAGGCTATTCACGCACAATTATTTTTCGGTTTGTTAGCTTGACTACCGGCACGTAGATGCAAATGCTTATTAACTTCCGAGTTGCTTCCGCTCAGCCTTGCTTGGAAGACCAATTCTCCTAGTTGTAGTTGAGTCAGGAGAAAGATGGTTCGAGATGCAGACGCAGAGCGATAGAAAGGGGGTGAATATAACGGGAAAACCGCTGAACCCATTTATTACTGCATTATTTCTTTTCAGAGGCCAAGATTCGTTGCTTCTTATCCCCCCTCCCGTCCTTACGCTATTTTGGTTTGGTTGGTTGGTTTGGGGTGTTTAACGTCGCAAAGCAACTCAGGCTATGAGTGACGCCGTAGTGGGGGGCTCCCGAAGTTTCGACCGCCTGGGTTTCTTAACGTGCACTGACATCGCACTGCACACGAGTGCCTAGATTTTCGCCTCCACCGAAAAGCGGCTGTCCAAGACAGGATTCGGTCTCGCATACTTGGGTACAGTACTCAAGCGGCGTAACCACTGCTCCACCACGGCGGGTCCCTTCCGCTACCTCGTTCTGTGAACTTAGGCGTACGTACCGATAGGCCGAGGATGGATTCCTGAAAGCAGCTCACACTGTATTTCAGCTCACGCAGAAAGTGAAATGTGTTTCTTTTTGTTAATGTATCACCTGATATTGAGTGCCGGTGTTGCTCAGTAGCAGACAGTGTTCGATATTTTAAGGCGAAGGCCTTTATAGGCTCACGAGTCTCCATCCGCGAGAAGTGTACACTTGTTCGCACGGTTGCATGTAATACCGAGATATTGTGACGTCATCACCCGGTGACATCGGCAGCAATGACAAGTCGTGACGTCATAATCGATGACATCACCAGAGAATTCATGCATATACGAAGCTGACCCCGCCTTTCGTCTTATCCAGGCGTGCGTGCTGCGCCTTTCCTTTGGCATTATTCGAACGCTGCGCCGCACAGCGTCAGTGTGCAGAAGCGGACGCAGTAAAGCAGGAATCAGCGTCATTTAACACAAAATAAGTTCACGTCTCTCTTTGTACGATATAGAAGTTCTTCGCGTAATAAGGCGCTGATCAATGAGTGTTTATTGCTAAGAGCAGGAAGTTCACGACGTGTTTGCTGAGTTCGTTAGCGAATATATCTAAAACCACTGCCTCCAGGCGCTGACAAACGTCTTTGACCACTGTTTACTAATTTAAGCTCGGACGGCTACTTAATTCCAGCGACAAGCGAAGAATTTGTGTTTGTTAGATTGATTGTTGTTTTGAAACAACAGCCGGAGACCATGTTCGTGCTCTATGTAAACCGTGTTATTTTCACATGATAGAATGTTGCATCTTTCCTGTGGGAAGCTGTATTCTCTTGCATTTGCGGCTATGTTCCTCGTTCACTCTGCCAGTTGCCAAGCCAGAGCCACCGCCTATTACCCAACTATGGGAGCTTAACAGGCTTCTAATGAGCCTGGCAATTGGGATTCTGTGGGTGCTGCAACACAATCGTCAGGAAACTAAGCATCTCTGATTACTACACAGTCGGGTCTGAATAGCAAAAGAAAATTAAGAAGCCATAATGTGGTGCAGTAACTATTGAGCTGGGAAGCACAGCTGGAGCTCACGCGGCGTGTACATTTATGTAAAATAATTTATGCAGCCAGACGTAACTTTCTGGCAAACTCATCTCTGCGCCGTGCATACAGCGGCAATGCAATTCATTTGCGTGTACTTTGGTTGAAGTATGGAGCTCGCCAGTAATTCAGTGTTGTCGAAAATTGATTTCACACTTTGTGAATGACCTCATCAGAAATTGCACTGTGACCATCACCTATCAAATCTTCTCAATGTGCTTTGTCGCTAAAATTGACGCTAGAATACTCTGAACACCCGGTATTTTACTGAGCGCCGGATAAATGCAATTGAGAGCCCATCGCGCGCATGAATACGCGAATCAGTGGCCTTTCTATCAAAGGCTTTTGCCCCATCGCACATTAGGGGTCCAAAGTGCCTTAAAAACATTTTTCGAGAGGAAAATATAAAGCTCTAATTTTCTGTTGACACTGGCCAACTCAGAAGTAAGAATGTGAGCTCTCTTCCAGGAAATAAGCAGATTGTGTTGAAATCGAGAGAAATAATTTTTTTGCACCTCGATTCAACAATTTTGTTTTTTCTTAAGGTATTCTGTCCAGGTACATAAAATAAAATCTTATCTTCGTATTGACCTTCGGCAGACTTTGTGATATTTTAACCCGTTCTTCGTTCCACCGCCGAGTACGGTTTTCATCAAGTTGTGTATAACTACGATTAGTCCACCTATCTTTCAGTTTTCTCAAACCACGGTACATGGTCATGTACCCATATTTTTTGGCACGTTTCTGAGTGAGGGCAGGCGACAGGTGGAACTTAAGGTTCTTCAGGGGGGTGGCTAGTCGGTGGCGCTTGTCAATAGTGCAGGCGCTTCCAACTGTTCGCGCAGACAACGCGGTATTTTCGCCAAGTGTCTGCGGTACTGCTAATGCTATAGGATAACTCCCTTTGCACAATCCCTTTTTCACGCTTTTGTAATCTGTTACATACCCGTAGCTTACGCTCGGTATGTTTCGCCGAGTGCTTTAGCCTTACCGAGACAGTTGCGGCCTAAGACTACTGCTTAACTCCCACTGCCTATTCTCGCGTCGAGAGGCCATCTAAAATGTCGCAATAGTTAACTTGCCTTGAAACGGACGTGCCATTTCAGGCCGCTCGTAATGAAGTGCCAGTGCGTGTAAGCTTTGGTATTAACCTTGGCTCCTTTTGCTGCAGAGAAGAGTTCGAGATTGTGCTGAGGCGGAAGGCGGTTCAAATGTTCAAGCTTGCCCGTGTGTTCTCGGCGCTTGGCTTTTTCCCAGTATGCTTTGCTGTGAAGCCCTACCCAACGGATTATGGCAAGTCTTCACCGATAAGGTTTCCGTTATTTATCTTGTGTGCGTGTGTGTGTATGTGCGCGTGCGTGTGCGTGCGTGCGTGGGGGGTTTAAGAGGTTTATTGCTGGTTCATAATAAAATTTGTTTGGAAAAACAATCTTAATTTGAAGCTCCAGTTCCATGCTCTGTTTTGAACCTGGATATGGTAGAAAAGGGAGGGGGGCAGAGGAGGCATCCTGCAAAAGATACGCCTACCCATACAGTGGTATACTAATATAGCCCCCTCTGTACCCTCTGTAGATGTCTGTACGTTACGATGCGCCGTAGGAGACGTTCAGGAGGACTCTGTTACAGTGTTGCGTTCTTCTCTCACTCGCTCTTTCCTCTGGTCCACTGTCTCTTCCCTCGAATTAATAGTGATATAGGTCTTTGAATAATCGTTAATGGTTATTTCGCGCTTATGGCTTCCTTTCCTACCGTTCTTTTACCACCGCTAGCAAATACCGTCCCAACTAGCCCAGCCTGTCATTCTTAATTTGTTTTCTTTCTCTTTCCAGATTACCTGGCATTGGAAGGTAATCCCGTAGGCTTCGTTATATTAACTTAATGCAAAATTTGAGAAAGAAGTATTCGTAAATATTTACATTCGCTAACCAGTCTCTGTGAATGATGCTCTTTTCTCGTCCATGTTTTTCTCGAATGCACCAACCAGCTTCGTCGGAATGTCCTAGCTTGAAAAATACAAGAACTTGTGGAGGATTTTATTTTTCTGAGCACAAAACTCATGACCGTAATGGTTAGTGGTATGTGAAAGCATGAAATGTTTTGGTGATTTCAGTTGGCAATGCGACGTAACTGAAACGTACGGCAAGAATTGCGTGAAGAGTATTGGAATATATATAGCTCATGGTGCAAAACAGCACCCGTCTCTTGAACCGTAAAATCGTTTCTTCGAACGGAAATGTCACTTTTGCGGGGGGTCAAGTTGCAAACTGGGGATTTTGGTGGACTTTTCAGGAGCAAGACCGGTGATACTAAAATATTTGGCATAACTATTGTCACGCATTTTTAATTACTTAAGAGCCGCTGTGGCAGTCAGAGCGATCCTTTTTTAAGGAAATCCATATTTCTCAGATAAGCCATTATTTTGCGGTCGTGTTCGGCTCTCACACAGACTACATTACCTGCCTGCAACACATTTCTGTCCATTAGGCTAAACAGCCAGTTTTAAAAGAAACGGTATACATGGCCATGGACAAAATATTTAGTTAGGCAGCCGGATAGTTCAGAAATCTGCAGGTGACAGCGGCTATTTTCTGCTGACGCTAACTGCTACGCCCTCGTGCAAGCACGGCCTTCCTAGCACAAATTCTGGAGCTCTGAATGCGGGGAATCAGCTTTCTGTCTACGCCTTGTCGCTGGAGCCGCCGGCCTCATGGCGAGGCTTGTAGCCCATCAACTCGGTTTTGCCGCTGGTATGCTTTTTGCTCAGCGCCGTGTGGAACATAGTCTCTCGTACTCCGGGTATAAGCCCCGTGAACGCGACGAGCCCCCTACGCATCACCTTTAGCTGTCTGTCACAGCAACTGGCAATCTATTCACGCACAATTACTTTTCGGTTTGTTAGCTTGACTACCGGCATGTAGATGCAAATACTTATTACTTTCTGAGTTGCTGCCATTCAGCCCTACTTGGAAGACAAATTCTCCTAGTTGTTGTTGAGTCAGGAGAAAGATGGTTCGAGATGCAGAAGCAGAGCGATAGAAAGGGGGTGAGGATAACGGGAAAACCGCTGAACCCATTTATTACTGCATAATTTTTTATCAATGGCCAAGATTCGTTGCTTCTTATCCCCCCTCCCGTCATTACGCTATTTTGGTTTGGTTGGTTGGTTTGGGGGGTTTAACGTCGCAAAGCAACTCAGGCTATGAGTGACGCCGTATTGGGGGGCTCCCGAAGTTTCGACCACCTGGGTTCCTTAACGTGCACTGACATCGCACTGCACACGAGTGCCTAGATTTTCGCCTCCACCGAAAAGCGGCTGTCGATGACAGGATTCGGTCTCGCATACTTGGGTACAGTACTCAAGCGGCGTAACCACTGCGCCACCTCGGCGGGTCCCTTCCGCTACCTCGTTCGGTGAACTTAGGCGTACGTACTGATAGGCCGAGGATGGATTCCTGAAAGCAGCTCACACTGTATTTCAGCTCACGCAGAAAGTGAAATGTGTTTCTTTTTGTTAATGTATCACCTGATATTGAGTGCCGCTGTTGCTCAGTAGCAGACAGTGTTCGATATCTGAAGGCGAAAGCTTTTATACGCTCATGAGTCTCCATCCGCGAGAAGTTTACACTTCTTCGCACGGTTGCATGGAATACCGAGAGATTGTGACGTCATCACCCGGTGACATCGTCAGCAATGACAAGCCGTGACGTCATAATCGATGACATCTCCAGAGAATTCATGCATATACGAAGCTGACCACGCCTGTCGTCCTATCCAGGCGTGCGTGCTGCGCCTTTCCTTTGGCGTTCTTCGGACGCCGCACCGCACTGCGTCGGTGTGCAGAAGCGGACGCAGTAAAGCAGGAATCAGCGTCATTTCACACAAAATAATTTGCCTGATTGCACTTTTGTGGTCCAAAGTGCCTTAAGAACATTGTTCGAGTGGAATATATAAGGCTCTTATCTTCGAATGACCCGGGCCAACTAAGAAGTAAGATTGCGGTCTTTCACCCAGGTATGTTAAGCGGATTGCGCTGAAAACGAGAAAGTTCTTTTGCAACTTGAATCAAGATTTTTGTTTCTTTTCCTTAAGCTCCTCGACTCAGATGCATAAAATAAAGACAGCTGCGCATGAACTTCAGCAGACTTGTGTTAATTTATGGAATCCTTCGTTCCCCCGCCTATTAAAGTCGTCGTGAAGTTGTATATACACTTTCCGAGTGAGGTAGCGTTTAGGAAAATGGAATTTTCTGGTTACAAATAGCATCCCTCTTATCTCTTTTCAGAAGAAAAATGGAAGAAAATGATAAATAACCGTAATTGTTTTAATACCGATAATGAATGATAGCCTTCCCACTGCAAGTATCGCTTAAAATGTAACATTCTATCTCATCGCGGCAGATCAAAGTAGTATCTGTCGATATCGGGGTCCAATAAGCATGGCCTTCAACGAATATTGCGATCAGTTATTGCGTCCTCCTTTCTACTGTCTATTAAACTGGTCATAGAGATGTGTATCACGTCGCGAATTAGGCATTGGTTAGAAGCTATCAAAATGTACTGGTAATAAATAGGTTCCCGTCTTTTTTCCAGAAAGAAAAGAGAAATGCGTGTCAGTCATTTCTAATCGCGAAATGAATGATAGCCTTCACGGTGCAAGCTCTACTTAAGAAGTAACATTAAAACTCAGCGCAGAATAAAAAAAATGATTTGATATCGAAGCCCAATAAGCGTGTAATGAGTGCCCGCTCAGTTAATAATAATTGGTTCACAGGAAGGGAAAGGCGCAGTATCTGTCACAATTGCGCTTAAGGGAAGGGAGGACGGTGGACTGGTCCTAACAGCAGCTGTGAGTACGGAAATGAAGGAGTGCTGCTTGAACCGGAAAACTTCAAGCAAGGAATTTTCCCCTCGATCAAATGCAACAGAAAGCAGTCACTGCGAAACTTCTTAGTTTTGAAATGCACGCTGAATGCCCCGTGAGGTAGTGCATATCCTGTTCATATTTTGCCTTGTTTCGTTATGTTCAACAAATCATGCCTTCAAAATACCTGCGCCTTCCGCAGCTCCCGCTGGCCCTACACCACTATGCCTCAAGCCACAGCTGGCAAGAAACGAAGCTTCCTTCTCTGTAGAACTGTATCCACTGTAAGCCTACACTCTGTGCTAAATTTTCACGAATACTAACCCACGTGACTTGTACTCATTGCGCTTGCTAACGGCGAGACACGTAGCGCCGCGATCGGACCTGGAGCCGGGGAGCAGTCGACAGCAGACAACATATCGAGCCGCGTCTCAGTCGTTTGGCAACACAGCGCATGCGCAAAGGACAGTGGAGGTTAAAGTGGAAAACCGCTACCTACCAGCTACCACTTGCCTTTTACCATCTGCTTGTAACATATCCGCCACTTTGCTCTCTCAACAACGACATCCCCAACGATGCCGCAACATAGGGCCTATAACTCTCTTTAACGCAGAATCTGAGGGTATGCAAAGAAAAACTGATGTCTGCTATAAAATCACGCGATATTCGTGTAGGTCATCAAACTATACAGATGTTGCACTTCGCCTCAAAGTACCGTGCTCTCTGTCCTCGCTAATACATATGTGCCAACGCCAAAATTACAAATTCTTTTTCTACGCACGCGCTTCAGCAGACGTTCTGATCCGTTCGTCTCGCTGCTAGGCTTCTGCAGAAAAGATTAGGGAAATCGTGAATGGCTAGCAGCAGTTTTTCTAATCAAGAACAAAGGTATCAGTTCTATACGCTGCAAACGTCACCTACATAGTACATTTTTCCCTGCCTGTGAAAATTGTGGCTGGGAAGAGACAATCGAGCATCTCTGATATGAATGCTCTGCATTTGTGAGTGAAAGACACAAGCTGTGTTGTGCGCTGCACCGCCTAGATCCTCGCCCTTTAACGGCAGATAAGATCCTTGGTCCGTGGCCACGGCAGTCGACCGTCTTTCATGTATAATGGGCACTGTTTAGCATTCTAACAGCCACCGGCCTGTTTGACAAACTCTGACTGTGCTCCACTTTCTCTTTCTCTTCTCCTCTTTAATCCCCTTATCCCTTTTGCCCTGTGTAGGGTAGCCAACCGGAGGCCTTTCTGGTTAACAACCCTGCCGCCCATACTCATCCCTATCTGTCTATCTAGGGTCAACACAGGTATATGTAAAACATTTGCTATTATGTTTTGACTGTTACCTGTAGCTGATGCCTTCATTATGTTTCTTATTCCATGTCAGATCCCGCCGTAAAAGGTAAGTACAGCCCGTGAAGCACCGACTAACACATTTCACAGATTATGAAACACAGTCACAGTATAAAGTATTTGCACTGTTGTCTACAGCTCGTGGTTTTTTCTTTTTCCCGTAAGAGCATGTTTTGTGGGGGAGGGAAAGGGGGGGGGAGGGCTAGAGGGTGGCGCTTCTCATAGTGGGGGCGCCCCCATCTCTTTGCGCAGACGACGCTGTATTTTCGCCAAATGTCTGTGGTACTTACTGGTCATGCTGTCAGATAACAGCCCTTTGCACGATCCCTTTTTCACGCATTTAGAAAGTGTTACGGCCCCGTAGATGACACGCGGTATGTTTCGCCGAGTGCTTTAGCCTTACCGAGACAGTTTCGGATTATGACTACTAGAGATGGAAAAACAGCACGACAGACGAACACACAGCAAAGGAACACAAGACGAGCGCTGTTTGTCTGTCGCGCTGTTTTTCCATCCAATATGTTCCACCAAATCGCCCGTTTGGCTATTATGTGTGACTACTAGAGAGGCCATCTGAAATATCGCAATAGTTAACATTAGTCGCCCTGACACCTCCGTGCCAATTCAGGCCGCTCGTTATGAAGTGCCCGTGCATATAAGCTTTGATACTGACTTTGGTCTCTTTTTCTGCAGAGAAAAGTTCCAGATTGTGCTGATGCAGACAGCAGCTGAAATGTTCTGGCTTGCCTGTTTCTTCTGGGCACTGGGCTTTATTCGCTCAGTACACTTTGCTGTGAAGCCCTACCCAACAGAGTTTGGTAAGCGTTCATATTTTCGCTATTTCTGTTGTGTGTGTGTGTGTGTGGGGGGGGGGGGGGTGTTTATGAAGGCTATTTCACAGTAAAATTTGTTTTGAAGAAAAGTCTTAATTTGAAGCTCGAAGTCTAAGCACTGTTGTGAGCCTGGAGAGGGTAGAAAGAAGGGATACAGAGGAGCCATCCTGCAATAGATACGCCTACCCGTACTGTGGCGTAGTAATATACTACTCGCATAAAGGGCCTCGGTTCCGACTGAGTTCCGATTGAGTCACGTTTCGATAGAAGCGAAACAGAGAAGCGCTCATGTGGAGCACGATCTTATTGCACGTTAAGTATACCCAACTGGTTTAAATTATTACATGGTCCTCCAATGCGGCTGCCCTCATAAGATCAATGACTTGGAGTCATTGATACCTCCACTTCTCTTTCCATGACAGCTGTATATTGCAATTGTAGGGAGGCCGTTATTTAGTGGGGCACAAAGACAGCACCGTGAAATTTTTCTCAGGTGAAAGAGTTTATAATCTCATCGGAGCTATTTAATGTTTTCTTAATCATAGAAGCTCACATTTGTTAATCAAAAATTGTAGTGTAGACGACTCCGTTATTGCTATTAAAAGTGAAGTACGCAGCGTGTAGCCTCACAAATCTGACGCTAAACGAGGTTCGCACATCGATGCACTTGTTGCGGAAACGGCTGTTGTCAGAAATGTATGTATTTCTTCGTTGGATCTTTCGTTCCCAGCAAAACTGCAGTTTGGCGAAGTAAGTTTCGTTTCTTTTTCAGCACGTCAGTGTTCCAATGTCCATGTCGAATCAGCGGGGGACCAACTTTTTAGACCCATCACACGCATATAACAGACTAAACCTCGCGCTTGGCGCATGATGGCCTTAGTAGCCTATGTGTCATCAAACCCCACTAAACTAAACATGTAGGACACACGACTGACATTGTCACTCGATGAACATAAGAAACTAAGCTTTGTGCAATAGTAACTACACAGAAGTGTTTATAAAAGGGGTAGCAGTCACGCCCCCTCCAATTTAAACTGGCTCAAACTTAAGCTCAATTTCACAACTTGAAATGCCACGAGTTGTCGTATTATGGCCCCCCAAAAGCACCGATCTACCTGCTTCGTCTGTCGAAGCTTGACTATGGACCAACTTTCGCAACGCGAAGCGCTGTTTAAAGAAACTGATCAGGATCTGGATATTTCTAACAAACAAGCTCAGTGCTTCGACCGGGTGTATCCTATAGCCTGCAATATAATGCACGATGTAAGCGCAGGAAAGCAATAAGAGTACAAAGCAAAGCTCTCTCATCCTCTGTTTAGGAAAGCCAGCCTCCTCGTTTTCTACGCTGGCCCGTTGAGCCCTGTGTATGACGAACCAGCCAGCACGACAGCCATTCGTCCCTCTCTGAACTGTCTCGTAGTGTGCCCAGCTCGCGCGCGCTCTTCACGCCCGTGATTTCCAGCTGCCTACAACCACAAGCATCCAATAAAAGCTTTGTTTCTTGTCGTAAACCTTGCACGCCTCGACACCACATTTGAGCTCTCTAAAAACTACGTGCATTCGTTCTGGCGACAAAATGCAGAGGCCGCGGGGGACGTCGAAGGCGGCAGGCCGACACTTCGGGCGCACCCGCTGCAGATGAGGAAGGCTGTTCTTTTGCTGGATCCTGTGAAGCAGGACCCGGCCGAACAACCAAGTGAGCACAGCCTGTCATACTTGAGTGATCTGTGGCGTGTGGCGCTCATACACTGGCGCCAGTGCGAATTGTGAGGACACCCAAACATGCAGTGTAAAAAAGCACACACATTAATACGTTGATTGGCTTGCTTTCCAAAGAAATGGCAGTGAGAACCCCTCGCCGTGATTTAGATGCCCGTTCAACTCTGACAGCCCTTTGAGGGTGCAACTGGGCATGCGGCAATAAACTGCCTTCTCGACTTTCGAACAAAAGTCCTCTAAAAGCCCGTTTTCACCTGTCCCAGCGTCTCTGTGATGCTGAAGTAGCAAAAAGCAGTAAAACAAACTGCCAAGGCGGGGCCATGGCGGCACGGCTCCAATTAAACTCGGAGTAGGGAATAGGGCGAATTTAGTTTGCGGGGACAATTCGACGAGACTGGAAAGAGAAATTCTTCGGAGACGGAACGGGAGGAGAGGAGCATTTAAGTGTAGGTAGATTTTAACAGTTGGAAATCCGGTGTTAATAAGTGTTCTAAAAATGTTTCAGCCGTTTGTTTAAGACGAGATTCCTCCCGACGTCCAGGTTAGATATAGAGAGTAAACCTGGAACGATTATCGATTATTTTTTTATCCATGATTCCAACTCCTTGCGCTGCCTCCCCGGCCTTAATGAGCAGCGCGACGGGCTCAGAGATCCGTGTGGGACAGCTCCGCCTCACACTAACGTACAGGGTAGAAGAAATTTTGAATGTAGGGTGGTCAGTGGTCCTCTCAATGCCCACGCTGAGAAGTTCCAGAAATGACAGGATAGCTGAGAGATGGTGCAAGCACTGTGACATGCGCGACATGGCGCAGGTCTCTCCGGTCTGCTCGATTACACTAGAACTTTTCAGAACCTGAGGTTGGAGCGAACCGCCTCATTAAGGGGTCGAGAAGAGGAAGGTCGGGGACGTGCACGTGCCAGGCAGAGGTGGGCGACCATGCCTTCTCCCCTATCCCGGCTTCTCCGGTTGTCTTTCGACGATAAACGCACCGAAAACGCCACCTTCAATAAACGTTTTCCCGTGGAGGAGCTACGTAGGTAGGCTCTGACACGTGCAGGGGCATCCACAAGCAAGTGGGAGATGGGCGAGAAGCTGTTTTAACGTCTCCTGTATCTCCTGTCTAAAGTCGAAAACCGTTCTGGGCTCATGGAACGAAATCCCATGCGCGAGAGTAGTGGGCGAGTTTTTTGCGAGAGACCTGTGCGCAGTCTCATATCCTGCGAGATTCCGGATGTGTTCTTGTCTACCGTTCCTACAATCTGCAATCCCACATTTGAACGCGCGCCGAGGAAGGCCAGGCGACAGGAGCGATGGGGCAAGCACACTTGCCAGAGAAAGTGTGACAAATACTGCTCCTTTTCTTTCCTATAAACCAATTATACGTAGCCCTGCAACGAGCGCCGATAACAGGCATACGATGAGACGCAAATTATTGGAGATGATGGGTAGGCTTTTGCAATTTTTCTTTTTAGAGACTTGGAACTCGCGGGACAGGTAGGTCACCGCCGCTTGCGGCAGGGGCTAGTCTGCCACCGAATTTTTATCTGTTGCAGGCCGTCATTGCCACCACATCGGTGGTGGACTACGGCTGTCGCAGTGCGCGGCGTTCTCGCTAATATGGCTACCAGGTCACCAGGGAGTTGAAGGAAGCGAGCGCGCACACGCTTCGTCACGAGCTTTTCTTCCCGGGAATCCTTCTACGTCCTCCACTGCTGATTTAGGCTCCCCTTCTCCGTTAACAACATATTAAGATATATTACAGCATTTGCGCCTTAAAAGGCAGACATTCCCGAAGCCCGTTAAGGGTCTTAGTTTATCAGAAGAGCGTCACCTTCGAAGGTTACAAACAATGCTATTTAGTAATACAGAACTTTACGCTATTGATCCAGAGTAATTTATGGCGCAGTGCACATTTTATGGCCAGAAGGCAAGCTTATACCATATGGTATGGGCTTGTCAACAGAATTCTAGTATTGACATAATCAATGAGCCAACGTGGGAAGGCTGGGAAGCGGCCCTGTCCAGCTCGGACCTCGAGGAACAACGAGCCTTATTCGAAAGATCACGTGTAGCACCCGATCAACCTTCTCTTAATCTAAGCCAATGTAAACTATTTTTTTTTCATCATCATCGTCTACCTCTTGTTTTTCTTTCTTCTCTATTTTCTCTTCTGTCCGCACGAGGCAGCGGAGGGGGCTCAGCTACAGCGCCAGTAGCAGGCCCGTGCCTTTTAACGCGGTAGCGTTAAGGAGCTCGTGTCGCAGAAAAGCCGGTGTCGTCGGCGGCGCTGGCCGTGAGCGATAAATCCCGGCATGCACTTTATAAATAAAAAGCAACTTCCAAGACGGACTGGGTGGGAATCGAACCAGGGTCTCCGGAGTGCGAGACGGAGACGCTACCACTCAGCCACGAGTTCGATGCTTGAAAGTGGTACAAAAGCGCTTCTAGTGAATGCGGTGTTGCCTTAGAAACGTGCCGTAGAACGTTATACTGCGGTGTATATCGGTAATTATGAGCATGTTACTTACAGAAGTCGAAGTCGCAGTTACACGAGTAGCGAAGTACGTTTCCGCTACATTGCTTCTGCGCTCTGCGCACATGCAGAGCCTTCTTGCGGCAACCACAGAAGAACCCCTCTTCGCAATGTGCGGCGCTGCCCCGACACGTGGCGCCCCACTCGCCCTTGACCTTTCGCGGTGCACCCTCACGGGTTGTAGAATAAATTGCGTCGTTCCTTTCTTTAGATCACTATCTTCGCTCACCCGCTTCTTCCCTTCGGGCCGCGCGGGTACCGGTGCGAGGGTGCCCAAATACCCTTGCGTTTAACAAGTTTTCTCGACGAGGTGCAATAACGCTATCGCGTTCCACTCCTGAAGGCGAAGCTTAAGCGTCCTCCAAATTTTCTTCTCCTTCTTCCTTGAGCCACAACGACAACTTAAGAGACTTTAATAGACACTCTAATTTCTTTTTGTAAACAGTTACCTTTATGTTTATGTGATTTCGTTCCAGCTTTGCAGCTTACCTGCTCATTGATAATATGTCAAATTTCTGTTTCATCGTTCGTATTGTGGTGTTAACTTCACTGATGATTGCTGCTGGACGCGTTTTGAACACTATAAATATTTGCAGTCGAAATTTGTTTGTTGTTGTTTCCAGGTGTTTGGAAAAACGTGCTGTATAAAATGCGTAGAATATTCGTATTAGGCAGGCATGCCGAGCATGTGTGAATGCCTGATATATTTAGGGAGGTTGGGGATCGTAGAGTACATCGCTGGAATATTAGCAGTTTAAGCCTTTTTTCTGATTGCTTAGATAAGTGCATAGTACTGAGCCCTAATTCGCCAAATGATTATTTTCTGCGTCCAAGGATCTCCAAAACTCACGCCCTCGAGAGAACCACCAAGGACTACAACTAAGGAGCACGCAACGAGTGAGATGCTGTTGTTTTTGTGATTACCCTCCAAACGTTGTTTTTTCTTCGGCCACCAGTGTGCACTTTCAATTCCGCTGCTTGTGAGGCAGGCAAAGTTTTGACTTCTAAATTTGTTTTTTCATACAGTGCGTAATGAGAGTTTACCACCTAACGATGAAGGCGAAAACTAATTTGACATGTTTCCAAACCGTCCTTGAATTTGCGGTGCAATTTCACTTGTAACGAAGGGTATACAATTTGTTTGCGCCGTATCTTTTTTTTTTTTTTGTAGCTGGAAGTTACAATTCTCGATCTATTCTGAAAAACATTGTGCGCTGAAATTCGCATTAACCGCCTCTGAAAAATAGGTCCGCGCCATAGAAAGTACAATATGCAGGTTCCTTCTCACTTGAGTTTGCCGGCGTTTACTACTGCAGTGAACTCGAGCAAGTTAATTCATCTGAGATGAGCTACAGCGACTGGGATAGCTTTCTGGAGTCCTTTTTGCCTGGTTGAGAGGTCATTTCAAAGAAAGACGCCAGTATTGCTGTTTTTGTCGGATTGGAGGAATTATCACGTCATGTACTTGAATCTGATACCGCCCGTAATGCAGTGTTTGGCCGACGTTTCTCGTTCTTTGGATGCCCATAGGAGCGTTGGTGCTTTATTCAAATGAGAACTAATTTCCTGGGCAATATGTTATTGAATATGAAAATAGTTTTATATTGCAGAATTTACTTACGGTGCCCAATTTGTTGAGATTTATGCTAAATATTTTTTGTTTGGAAAGATTCATTCAGTGTGCGTAATATCCGGGTTGTCGAAAAATGTGTGATCTTGTAGTCCACTGAATTTTGTGATCGCCTCTGAATCACCGAGTTATCGAGAATTACTGAGCATTTATGACCCATTCTGCTTCACAATGTGTTCTTCAATAGCGAATTTGAGCAGATATCTTGGCGCACCTTACAGAATAACGGGAGATGCCATGGTCATTACGTCAGTCTTGACGGACGTGCCAGCCCGCCTCATTAGATGAAGGCAATAATTTCGATTGCCGCCTTATTCAAATATCCAATTCACTGAATTGGCACCTGCGCGCACCAGTAATAAGCTTTTGCGCTCCTTTGAAGTCTTGTACCACTCAATCAAGCAGAGAGTGCTCCTTGCCGAGTAAGTTTTTTTATTCTCCTTTCAGTGCCACTCCGCGTCACAATACCCTTCGGTAAGTGCCAGTTTTTCACCAGTGAGCTCTAAATAATAGAGTCAGCAGTTTATACGGTTATTTGTCGGTATGGCAGCGTTCGGAATTGGGAGTTTACGAAATCTTCTGTTTCAGCAGCATACGCGTATTTCAAACAGAACGCAATAGCATTTCGACTGGGGAGAGTTGCTGATATTTGCATGGAGAACATTTTTTCTGGAGCTAGATGTATGTGAAATAATATTCGCAATTATGAAGATAAAAAAAAAACATAATCCGCTTGGACACTAGCCCATGATATCTGAATGATGCGTCCGGCAGTAATCGAGCTGAGTGACGGTGAAGGCAGTTCAGCGTTCTACTTTCAGTATTATTTATATTACGTGTAACCTATTGATGAGTGTGGTCACCGGCACCTTGATGTGCTAGTGCGGCTGTCATGAGCACGAAGAAGCCTGTTCTGACAGAGGATAGTATGACTGTATGATGACCCCCCCCTGCTTCCCCCGACCTTTTTGGATATCCACGACGTCAAAGTGGCCAGAATGAAGCCTTCTCAGCCCCATGAGCAAACAAATGCAAGAAAATATAAAGAAATGAAGGGAGGAAGAACTTCTCGGCCTATGACTACCGCTTAATTCCACTGCCTATCCTCGTGACGAGAGGCGATCTGAATTATCGCAATAGTTAACATTAGTCGCAGCATACGTGCCAATTCAGGCCGCTAGTTATGAATTGCCTGTGCATGTATGCTTTGATATTGGCCTCGGTTTCTTTTGCTGCAGAAAAGAGTTCGAGATTGTGCTGAGGCGGAAGGAAGTTCAAATGTTCAAGCTTGCCCGTGTCTTCTCGGCACTGGGATTTTTCCCAGTATACTTTGCTGTGAAGCCCTGAGTCTGGTAAGTCTTCATATACAAGGTTTCCGTTATTTCTCTTGTGTATGTGTGTGTGTGTGTGTGTATGTGTCTGCGTGCGTAAGTTTGTGCGTGTTGGTTTGAGAGGATGATTGCTGGTTCATAGTAAAATTTGTCTGGAAAAACAATCTTAATTGGAAGCCCCAGTTCTATGCTCTTAGTTGAACCTGGATAGAATAGAAAAGGGAGGAATCGCGGACGGGTAGTTGTAATGGGAGGAAGAATGTGTGAGTAATGGCCGGGTAGGTGCAAATTTGAACTGTTTGTCATAGAACACTTGTGCTCTGCACCCCGATCATTCACACATCGGCCAGTTTGATCGACGCCTGTAGCCGTTGCGGCTGTTCACTGCGCGCACTTTAGAATTATCGGCAGGCTGGTCTCTTAAGCCAGAATACGCAAACCACATCTATAAAGCGACATAGCAATTCAATTATGCCTGTGCAGTTTTTTAACAAAAGATGAACTAAAGGTAAACCTAGCAGGAGACAAAGCGCACTCCTCGTGCGGAGAGAACATCTGAAATGTTGCAACAGTTTACATAAGTGGCCTTGAAACTGACATGCCGAATCAGACTGCTCGTTGTGAAGTGTCAGTGCATGTAAGCTTTGATATGACATAGCTTTCTTTTGCTGCAGGGAAGAATTTGAAGAGGTGCTGAAATACAAAGCCAAACGATTGTTTGGTTTGGTCGGTCTCATCCTTGCACTGGGACTAATTTGTCCAGTTTACATTGCTGTGGCCCCATTCCCGACAGAGTTTCGTAAGTCTTACAAGATATCGGTTATTACTTTTGTTTTGTGGGGTTAGGAGATTGCTATTTGGTTCACGGTAAAAGTCGCTTAGAAGAACATTCTTAATTTGAAGCTCGAGTTTATTTATTTATGCATAATACCACAGCACCATCAAGCATTGCAGTAGGGGGGGGGGGGGGATATATCCAAGCAAAATAAAATCGTACATACAGGAGAGTTCCTCTTGACAACACATGACAATAGTGCACACTTTTCTCCTCAATATCGCAGCACACAGGACAGCTAAGTTTTTAGACATTGCTTTAAAATAAATAACGAGGAAGGTGGCTACAAATCAAATAAAACTTTAAGCTTTAAGCGCTAAAAAGAAATCGTCATTACATAAAACAGAAGCCACAGAAACTGGCAAAATATTCCACTCCTCCACCGTTCTGGGAAAGAAAGAATGTTTAAAAAAATTAGTTTTGCATTGAAGTGGTTTGATCTTTTTCGGGGGGATCTGTTCTTTGCGATACATAGCTTGCGAGAATGGTATTTGTCTTCGTCTGGGGGAAGAAGACAACAGAGGTTATGTGGGTACGTTATGTGGCCTTGTTGCCAAGAAAAATGGAAAAGCATACGGGAAAGCCTAGGCAGTTATTTGTTTTGGGGGATATCGCTATTCCAGAAAAAGTTGCTGATACCCTAAAGAAGGGCCCGAAATATAGTGTGCCGCCCAAGATTCCAGCTTGTGAGCTTCTGTCCTTGAACTGAAAGATAGCGGATAAAGCTGGTGAAGATCGGGACCGATGCTTACTGGATGGGCTTGATAGTATTATGAGGATGTCTTGGAACAAGGACCTGGTACCAAAGGGAATGTACTGCAGAAGTGGTGAAGTTTTTTGAAAGGAATAATCTTCGATTACTTCAAACGGACAAAGAAGGGGGCTTTGCTGTGATGCCGGCTGGACTCTTTGAAGAGAAGGCGATAATTGCATTTGAGAAAGATTTTGTTACAGTGAAGAAGAAAGTTTGCAGAACAAGAGCTATTGCGTTATGTAATGATATGAAGCTAACCAGGTTGGCAAAGGGGATCAGTGAATGCAAGAAGGCTTGTTTGGATGTATTCTTCACTGTTAAGACTCATAAACCGAACTCGGCTTTCAGATGTATTGTGTCTGAACGTAATGCGTGGCAGAAGCAGATCAGCCGGTATCTTCTTAAACATTTAAAAGGTTTGGAGGTTCATGATCCCTTTGCTACTAAGAATTCTTTTGAAGTGATCAATTTTTAAAAAAAAATCAAACCAATCTTGGGTATTTTTTTTTCTATTGATGTAGATGATTTGTTCTATTCGGTGCCACATTTAGGATTCTTTGAATCGGTGCGGGAATGCATTGAAAGTAATGGGACTATAGACTTTCAGAACTCTGCTGATGTCAATGTGGACAATTTTCTAGCCCTACTCGAGTTTTACCTTAAGTCCAGTGTTGTGTCGTTTGGGTCCGATTTATATGTTCAGAGAAGGGGCATTTGTATAGGGTCATGTGTTGCCCCAGTTCTGTGTAACATCTTTTTATCCTGTGTTGACAGAGCAATTTATACATCCCTAATGGTTCAGGTTTTAAAATATTTAGATATGTTGACGATTTCTTAGTCATTGTGGATAAGGGCTCTGCAGTGAATCAAAGTATGGAAAGTGTGCTTTCTATTTTTAAGCTACAAGGAAAAGGGCTTACGTTTACTCATGAGCTACCGGTGGACAACAAATTGCAGTTTCTTGGTTTAAATATGAAAATTTGTAATGGGGAAGTGTGTTGGAAGTATTTTCCCAGGGCTAAAAAAGAGCTACTTCCATATGGATCAGCCCATTCAAAGACTATTAAAAGAGGGATAGCTTCCCTTTCTTTGGAGTCGGCCTTGTTAAAATCATGTGTACATATGGCAGAGGAAAGCTTCAATAATCAATTACAAAGACTTGATGTGGCTGGTTTCCCGGTTATGATTATATGTGGGGTGGCAGAGTCTCTGCTTCAGAAAATGAAATGGAAAAAAAGATTGCCAGATATGTTGAGAAATAAACGACTACAAGTGATCCCCTATATAAATAGAGTTGCACACTGCCTGAAAAAGGTGGCAGGTAGGTTTGAGGTGCCAGTTGTGTTTTCTGCCTCCAAAAAACTGGGTGGGTTATGTGCATTAATAGGGAGGAAAAAAAAAGGACAATGCGATAAGAAGTATGTAAAGAGTTTTATTGGATGTCGGGTGGGAGTGATTTATGAGGTTCCTCTGACGTGCGGTAAAGTATATATTGGGCAAACAGGAAGATGTATTAATGATAGAATGAGGGAACACGAGAAGTCCATAGAAAATGGCAAGGGGTCAAATTTACCCTTGCACTGTCAAAAGTGCAAGTGTGAGCCGTTGTTTAGCAGGCTTAACAGAGTCGGGATAAGATGGCGCGCGAAATTTTAGAGGCCTACTGGACACAGAAGAAAGAAGAGAGATGTATTAGTGAAGCTTCGTTGAGTTTACGTAGAAAAGAATTTACTTTTATTGAGCAATCGTCCTGAGTAATGCAAAGAACGAGATTATTGTTGGGCCTCAAGCTGTTATTCTTGGACTCATCTTAGGTTTTGGGGCCATGGTAGTTTAAAGAATCCTTTTCCCTCAAGTACATGGGCTTCGTGGCTTCGTAGACGTTGGCAGGTTAAAGTCTTTCAATACATAGGGACTACTCAAGTTATGTGGTGCGGATGGACATGTCCTACTGTATATGTGTGGCGGTGGTTTTTAGTGTATGACTATGTGACTATTTGGTGATATTTGCTTGTCCAGCGTGGTATGAGTTACTGGGCAAAGAAGAGGTGTGGAGTAACAAGACAGAGTAGAATTTGTGACTGTCATGTTTGGACGATGTTTATGGTCTGCGAGGAACTAAGTGCCACTGTAGAAGAGGAGGAGTGGTGAAGAGGAAGTGTTTTCAGATTCTTATTACAGTTGGTAGTGTGCGCGTGTGTTGTGTATCTTCTCTTGTGTTTCTGTTTTTTGCGCCACATTTCTGAATACGAAGTCTATATTCCAGCGCTTAAATAAAGTTTGTAGCTTCAGATAAGAATTAAGCTCTTTTTTTTTTTTTGCACTGATTCGCCCCTTCTTATACAATACAAATTTTGTGTACTCCATTTGTAATACAGTAGCAATAGATGACAGTTGTAGGTAAGAACAGCAGGCAGCACCGATCTCTCTTTGTAACGTGCTTTCAGATAGACGGTGTACAATAGAGTGAAGGAAGGCAGAAACAAATATCGCATTGAATGGTCCATAATTTTAAAACACCTGTGCATCATAACCTACTCTTACATCAGATTGTAGACAGACAGCTACTATTACTTGCAGTATTCGCTCAATTGGTTCCGGGGACCAACAGTAATAGTTGAAATTTTTACCATTTGATCAAGCAGGGTGTTTCTTGCCGAGTAAGGTTTTCTTTTTTTTCTGCCTAATTGCGCACTTAGTATCATAAAATGAACGAAAACGTCATCAAATGAAGGCACACCCAATCAGCTCCTCGTTAGGAAAGGAAGATAGGCTTTTTTTTCTCACAGAGGCATCCAACAGTCGCACTTTGGGGCTCTGACCTTAAGTCATGCCGTAAAACGCTTAGCAAATGGGAATTTATTATTTCTTTTTGCACTTATACACTATCTGATATTTCACTATGTTTAAAAAGATGCCCTTTATGAGTTGGAAACTTAAAACTACCGTGCCGCGTAAATGTGATCCCATAATCTGCACCACAATTACTATGCTTACAGCCGTCTGTTAGTAGCTCACTTGAAGTTCATTTTGTACAGCGACGAAAATTGCACGTTCCGTTTCCGTTACCGAGCGCGAGAATCCTGCTCTCTGGCCAAAGTTGTTGAAAAATACAAATGTATTCTCAAAGCACGATGTTAGCTAGCGGAAAAGGGGCTGTGGCATCTCAATTACACTTCTTGGCTCCCGCGTTTTTAAATGTTTTCAACATTTTGGAAGCAACATCTGTAAACGCTCTGACCAACAGGGGCTTGCACGAAGTGTGAAATCGCGCTATCATTGTTTTCTTAGACAATGTCTTACGAACTACTGTGCACCTTTGCTGCAATTAGCTTGTGAAGGTTGTTGAACGTTTCCAAGTCGCATTATATTGATTAAATTGTTTCAGAACTTTCGGACACTGAAACGGACTCCGAGTATGACAGTAAGTAAAATCCATTAATCCTCATCGCGTTATAGTAGCGCCAGCGAATTTGCGAGCTTTGCCTGGCGGCATGTCACAATGCAATAAAAAGTAAACATATTTAAAAACTGACCAACTGGCATAAGGAACACAGGGTAGCCTTTATGTGCACACTGGTGTACTGTTGGCTGCCATATGTTTATCTGGCGCTTCATAGGGGAAACAAATTCTCAGCCCGCGCCACTGCAAACCTTCAATTGCATACTATCAGGCCATCAGATTGAAGCGAATCTGCTTCCGCTTTGGAGGACTTCGTCGAAAGTTGCAATGGCGTGCGGGCGGTTCTTCCGAATCCTGGCCTCATTCCGAACGAAGCGAAGTGTAAAATACGACAATGATGTGACAGACGTCTGTACGTTACGATGCCGCCGTAGGAGACGTTCAGGAGGACTCTGTTACAGTGTTGCGTTCTCTCACTCGCTCTTTTTTCTGGTCCCCTTTCTCTTCCTTCGAATTAATAGTGATAAGTCTTTGAATGATCGTTAATGGTTTTTTCGCGCTTTACGGCTTCCTTTCCTACCGTTCTTTTACCACCATTAGCAAATACCGTCCCAACTAGCGCAGCCTGTCATTCTTAATTTGTTGTCTTCTTTTTCTTTCCAGATGACCCTGTAATGGAAGGTAATCCCTTAGGCTTCGTTATATTCATTTAATGCAAAATTGAGAAAGAATGATTCGTACATATTTACACTCGCTAACCAGTCTCAGTGAATGATGCTCTCTTCTCTCGTGCATGCTTTTCTCGAATGCACCAACGAGCTTCGTCGGAATGTCCTAGCTTGAAAAATACAAGAACTTGTGGAGGATTTTTTTTTCTGAGCACAAAACTCGTGGCCGTGATGGTTGGCGGTATGTGAAAGCATGAAATATTTGGGTAATTTCAGTTGTCAATGCGGCGGAACTGAAACATACTGCAAGAATTGCGTCCTTTGAACCGTAAAATCTTTTATTCGAACGGAAATGTCAGTTTCGCGAGGGGTCAAATCACAAACGGCGGATTTTAAACCCTTTCTTACCCTGCGAAGCCTAGGGCAAACTAAAAATAAAAGAAACGCGTAGTTGGAAATACCGGGCATACTTCTTGATACAAAAATGACTTTCTGCCATCAGCTCCTTGCCACCCACTGCTTCAGAGCATGGTAATGGTTTGTCATGGTTTATGACTTGTAACGTCTCTAAGCGACTCTGGCTATGAGAGAGGCCGTAGTAGAGGGCTCTGGAAATTTCGACCATCTGTGGTTTTTTAACGTGCACTGATAACGCACAAGACAGGGGCTCCTTGCTTCCGCCTCTATCAAAAAGCTACCGCCGCGACTGTGATTCAGTTTTTTTAACGTTTGAGAATTACTATGCTTACAGCAAAGTGTTAGCACTATTATTTAGCAGTATGTCCAATGCCTTCGGAATAGTTGACGTCAAAAGGCCCCGTCATTCAAGCCTGCTCGCATCTTTCAACCTTCTTAACCACCTAAGCCATCATGCTGCCGATTCGGCCCGCGACATGCTTATGCCTTTGTATGGTAGCAGGTAGATAGTCTACTCTGAATGGATTGCGAAGGTGACTCATTTACAAGGACAACGTGGTACCTTGGAAGATGGCGATTCGATTAGGTTTCCGCGCCTTGAAGCCCATCTACCATTGCCGGCGCCTTTTCAGCCTCATCATTAATGCATACATCGCCTGCTGGTACTTTGTCTTGAGCTTCAGGTAAACGTCTCTTGTGTTCTAGGCGACTCATCAGCGCAATTTACACTGATGAGGTAACGTTAGGTAACATTGATTAGGTAACATTGAATATATAAATTTTTCTAATTGTTTGTTAAACCATTGCAACAGAGTAGAGTACAAAGACGATAATTAGTGGTTGTGCGCTGTTGACCGTTTGATACGCGAGGGACAAAAGTTCGCAGGCAGCGCCTAGCCCACGTAACGAATTCAATGTAACAGCCGACATAATTTAAAAAATGTGCGATCTCTCAAAACGTTCATCTGATTGTTGTGCGGTGTTCACCGAAGAAATAGTGGCCGATGTTTTGTTCGCACTTTCCTGTAAACGGATCGTATGCGGCTTCCTTTCCAGCCTAGACTTTAGAAACACCTGATGCTTGAGCATTGGCTGCCTGGCGGGCAGCACGAGCAACAAAAAAGTAAACACAAGCGATGGTGGAGGCAAAATATGGGCCCAAGAGGGCAGAAAGGGTATACGAGCAATATAATGTCGCCCAGCAAATGTGCCTCGCGGGTCGCTGGCAACAGCCGAGCAGACAAAATGGCACAAAATGTAGACTTATGTTACAATAACAGGAAATAGTTTGAATATCCGTTTTGAGTTTCATCATGTTTTTCTTGTCCTTCCGTCTTCCAGCAATTCTGAAGAAGATACCCGCACTGAAAGGTAAGCAGGAGCGCTTCGCTCCTTGCAAGAAATAGATGCTAGACAGATATTAACTTATTTACATTTCTTGATAGTGAGTGCGATTGATACTTTACTTATTTCGAAGCTGTTGTTGTGCAATGCATCCACGAATGAATATGTTTTGCAAGCAGCCAGTGCCGGTAGAGGTAGTGAAGAGCTTAGGTTCAGAAGTATGGAAAACTTCGAAGGATTTTTCTTTTTCAGAATGGTGCAACATGAGTGCGTTGATTTGTGGTCGCCAGGAACGTTAATTTAGTGGAAGTTTCAGGAGCAAGACCAGTGAAACTAAAATATTTGGCATAACTATTGTCATGCGTTTTTAATTACTTAGAGCCGCTGTGGCAGTAAGAGCGATTCTTTTTTAAGGAAATTCATATTTCTCAGATAAGCCATTATTTTTCGGTCGTGTTCGGCTCTCTCACAGACTACATTGCCTGTCTACAACACATTTCTGTCCATTGGGCTAAACAGCCAGTTTTAAAGAAACGGTAGACATGGCTATGGAGGAAATATTCAGGTAGGCAGCCGGATAGTTCAGAAATCTGCAGGTGACAGCGGCTATTTTCTGCTGAGGCTAACTGCTACGCCCTCGTGCAAGCACGGTCTTCCTAGCACAAATTCTGGAGCTCTGAATGTGGGGAATCAGCTTTCTGTCTACGCCTTGTCGCTGGAGGCGCCCTCCTCATGGCGAGGCTTGTAGCCCATCTCAACTAGGTTTTGCCGCTGGTATGCTTTTTGCTCAGCGGCGTGTGGAACATAGTCTCCCGTACTCCGGGTATAAGCCCCGTGAACGCGAGGAGCCCCCTACGCATCACCTTTAGCTGTCTGTCGCAGCAACCGGCAGGCTATTCACGCACAATTATTTTTCGGTTTGTTATCTTGACTACCGGCACGTAGATGCAAATGCTTATTAACTTCAGAGTTGCTTCCGCTCAGCCTTGCTTGGAAGACAAATTCTCCTAGTTGTAGTTGAGTCAGGAGAAAGATGGTTCGAGATGCAGACGCAGAGCGATAGAAAGGGGGTGAGGATAACGGGAAAACCGCTGAACCCATTTATTACTGCATTATTTTTTTTCAGTGGCTAAGATTCGTTGCTTCTTATCCCCCCTCCCGTCCTTATGCTATTTTGGTTTGGTTGGTTAGCTTGGGGGGTTTAACGTCGCAAAGCAACTCGGGCTATGAGTGACGCCGTAGTGGGGGGCTCCAGAAGTTTCGACCGCCTGGGTTCCTTAACGTGCACTGACATCGCACTGCACACAAGTGCCTAGATTTTCGCCTCTACCGAAAAGCGGCTGTTGAAGACAGGATTCGGTCTCGCATACTTGGGTACAATACTCAAGCGCCATAACCACTGCGCCACCTCGGCGGGTCCCTTCCGCTACCTCGTTCGGTAAACTTAGGCGTACGTACCGATAGGCCGAGGATGGGTTCCTGAAAGGAGCTCACACTGTATTTCAGCTCACGCAGAAAGTGAAATGTTTTTTTTTTTTGTTAATGTATCACCTGATATTGAGTGCCGCTGTTGCTCAGTCGCAGACAGTGTTCGATATCTGAAGGCGAAAGCCTTTATAGGCTCACGAGTCTCCATCCGCGAGAAGTGTACACTGCTTCGCACGGTTGCATGGAATACCGAGATATTGTGACGTCATCACCCGGTGACATCGTCAGCAATGACAAGACGTGACGTCATAATCGATGACATCACCAAAGAATTCATGCATATACGAAGCTGACCCCGTCTGTCGTCCTATCCAGGCGTGCGTGCTGCGCCTTTCCTTTGGCGTTCTTCGGACGCTGCGCCGCACTGCGTCGGTGTGCAGACGCGGACGCAGTAAACCAGGAATCAGCGTCATTTCACACAAAATAATTTCCCTGATTGCACTTTTGTGGTGTAAGATTTCGGTCTTTCACCCAGGTTGTTAAGCGGATCGCGCTGAAAACGAGAAAGTTCTTTTGCAACTTGAATCAAGATTTTTGTTTCTTTTCCTTAAGCTCCTCGGCTCAGATGCATAAAATAAAGACACCTGCGCATGAACTCCAGGAGACGTGTTAATTTATGGAATCCTTCGTTCCCCCGCCTATTAAAGTCGTCATGAAGTTGTATATACACTTTCCGAGTGAGGTAGCATTTAGGAAAGTGGAATTTTCTGGTTATAAATAGCATCCCTCTTACCTCTTTTCAGATGAAAAACGGAAGAAAATGATAAATAACCGCAATTGTTTTAATACCGAAAATGAATGATAGCCTTCCCACTGCAAGTATCGCTTAAAATGTAACATTCTATCTCATCGCGGCAGATCAAAGTAGTATCTGTCGATATCGAGGTTCAATAAGCATGTGACGAGTACCAAATATGGCCTTCAACAAATATTGCGATCAGTTATTACGTTTTCCTTTGTACTGTCTAATAAACTGGTCATGGAGATGTGTGTCACGTCGCGAATTAGGCATTGGTTAGAAGCCATCAGAATGTACTGGTAATAAATAGGTTCCCGTGTTTTTTCCAGAAAGAAAAAAGAGAAATGCGTGTCAGTCATTTCTAATCGCGAAATAAATGATAGCCTTCACGGTGCAATCTCTACTTAAGTAACATTAAAACTCAGCGCAGAATAAAAAAATGAATTGATATCGAAGCCCAATAAGCATGTAATGAGTGCCCGCTCAGTTAATAATTGGTTCACAGGAAGGGCAAGGCGCAGTATCTGTCACAATTGCGCCGTAAGGGAAGGGAGGAAGGTGGAAGTTAAAGGGGAAAGAGAAAGAGGAGCCGTAGTGGAGGGCTACGGAGTAATTTCGACCACCTGGGGATCTTTAACGAGCGCTGACAGCGTACAGCACACCGACGCCTCTTCGTTTCGCCTCCATCGAAACGCAGCCGCCGAGGTCAGGTTCGAACCCGGGAATTACGGACAGTAGTCGGGCGTCTTACCACTGCACCACCCCGGCGGGGCCGGCTCAGTTCTGTGCTGACAAATCTTGTTTCGTTTCCTGTTTAGCAGCTACTGGTCCTAACAGCAGCTGTGAGTATGGAAGTGAAGGAGTGCTGCTTCAACCGGAAAATTTCAAGCAAGGAATTTTTCCCTCGGTTAAATTCAACAGAAAGTAGTCACTGCGAAATTGCTAAGTTTTGAAATGCACGCTGAATGTACCCTGAGGTAGTGCATATCTTGTTCATATGTTGCCTTCATTAGTTATGTTAACGTTAACGCAGAATCTGAGGGTACGCAAAAAAAAAAAAAAAAAAAAAAAAAACCGATGTCTGCTATAAAATCACGCGATATTCGTGTAGGTCATCAAACTATAGAAATGTTGCACTTCGCATCAATGTACCGTGCTCTCTGTCCTCGCTAATACATATGTGCCAACGCCAAAATTACAAATTCTATTTTTTCTACGCACGCGCTTCAGCAGACGTTCCGATCCGTTCGTCTCCTTCGCTCTTTCGTCGATTTAAGATTCACCAAGCGGCTAGGCTTTTTAAATCTAGTACTTTTTGCTCTAACATGCTTGCTGCTAGGCTTCTGCAGAAAAGATTAGGCAAATCGTGAATGGCTGGCAGCAGTTTTTCTAATCAAGAAGGAAGGTATCAGTTCTATACGCTGCAAACGTCACCTACATAGTACATTTTTCCCTTCCTGTGAAAATTGTGGCTGTGAAGAGACAATCGAGCATCTCTGATATGAATGCTCTGCATTTGTGAGTGAAAGACATAAGCTGTGTTGTGCGCTGCACCGCCTAGATCCTCGCCCTTTAACGGCGGATAAGATCCTTGGTCCGTGGCCACGGCAGTCGACCTTCTTTCATGTGTACAGGGCACTGTTTAGCATAACAGCCACCGGCTTGTGTGACACTCTGACTGTGCTCCACTTTCTCTTTTTCTTCCCCTCTTTAATCCCCTTATCCCTTTTCCCCTGTGTAGGGTAGCCAACCGGAGGCCTTTCTGGTTAACACCCCTGCCTTCCGTACTCATCACTACCTGTCTATCTAGGGTCAACACAGGTATATGTAAAAAAATTTGCTTATTATGAAACGTGAGTTTTGACTGTTACCTGTAGCTGATGCCTTCATTCTGTTTCTTATTCCATGTCAGATCCCGCCGTAAAAGGTAAGCACAGCCCGTGAAGCACCGACTGACACATTTCACAGATTATGAAACATAATCACAGCATAGCGTATTTCCACTGTTGTCTACAGCTCGTGGTTTTTTCTTTTTCCCGTAAGAGTCCGCCGAAGAAAAAGTACTAATCCGAACAGGCCCATCCAGTAATAAATGGTCGACCTAGTTGTCTGTATTTAGCGCAAAGCGAGATTTTATGTCGCAGTTCATGATTCTCTAAGAAATGTCAGCCCGCGTCTAAGCACGATCATTCAGATCTTTGTTTAATTTTCTTGTCACCTTCGGAGATTGAGTATAGAGGGTGGGGACAGGTAGAAATGGTTGGTCCTGAATGGCTGATGAATAAAGCGGGGGGGGGGGGGGGGGGGGGTGCGGCGTGGAAGTGAGTGAAGCTCCGCGCGGTGAAGGTTCTGTGGGAGAGGGAGGGGGGGGGGGGGGGGGGCTAGAGTGTGGCGCTTGTCATAGTGGGGCGCCCCCTATCTCTTTGCGCAGACGACGCTGTATTTTCGCCAAATGTCTGTGGTACTTACTGGTCATGCTGTCGGATAACAGCCCTTTGCACGATCCCTTTTTCACGCATTTAGAAAGTGTTACGGCCCCGTAGATGACGCGCGGTATGTTTCGCCAAGTGCTTTATTAGCCTTACCGAAACAGCTTCGTCCTATGACTACTAGAGAGGCCATCTGAAATATCGAAATAGTTATTAGTCGCCGTGACACCTCCGCGTCAATTCAGGCCACTCATTATGAAGTGCCCGTGCATTTAAGCTTTGAAACTGACTTTGGTCTTTTTCTGCAGAGAAAAGTTCGAGATTGCGCTGAGGCAGACGGCAGCTGAAATGTTCTGGCTTGCCCGTGTCTTCTGGGCACTGGGCTTTATTTGCTCAGTACACTTTGCTGTGAAGCCCTACCGAACCGATTTTGGTAAGCCTTCATAATTTTCGTTATTTCTGTTGTGTTTGTGTGTGTGTGTGTGTGGGGGGGGGGGATGATGACGGCTGTTTCACAGTAAAGTTTGTTTTGAAGAAAAATCTTAATTTGAAGCTCGAGGTATATGCTCTGTTGTGAGCCTGGAGAGGGTAGAAAAGAGAAGGGGGGCAGAGAAGCCATCCTGCAAGAGATACGCATACCCATACAGTGGCGTAGTAATATAGCACCCCGCATATTACTACGCAAATTTTTATTCTCTCTTACCCTAAGGGGCCTTACAGGCATTTCATAGGGAAGTGCCGGATCTACTCGGTTCCGACTGAGTTCCGATTCAGTCACGTTTCGATAGAAGCGAAACAGAGAAGCGCTAATGTGCAGCACTATCTCATTGCACGTTAAGTATACCCAACTGGTTTAAATTATTACGTGGTCCACCAATGCGGCTGCCTTCATAAGATCAATGACCTGGAGTCATTGAACACCACATACCTCCACTTCTCTTTCCATTACAGCTGTATATTGCAATTGTAGCGAGACCGTTATTTAGTGGGGCACAAAGACAGCACCCTGAAATTTTTATCAGAGGAAAGAGTTTATAATCTCTTCGGAGCTAGTTAATGGTTTCTGAATCATAGGAGCTCTCATCTGTTAATCAGAAATTGTAGTTTACATTACTCCGTTATTGCTATTAAAAGTGTAGTACCCAGCGTGTAGCCTCACAAATCTGACGCTAAACGAGGTTCGCACATCGCAGCACTTGTTGGGAAAACGGCTGCTGTCAGAAGTGTGTGTATTTATTCGTTTGATCTGTCGTTCCTAGCAAAACTGCAGTTTGGGGAAGTAAAAGTTTCGTTTCTTTCTCAGCACGTCAGTGTCCCAATGTGCACGTCAAATCAGCGGGAGACCAACGTTTTAGACCCAGCAGACGCATATAACAGACTAAACCTCGCGCTTGTTGCATGATGGCCTTAGTAGCCTATGTGCCATCAAACCCCACTAAACTAAACATGTAGGAGACACGACTGACATTGTCACTCGATGAACATAAGAAACTAAGCTTTGTGCAACACTAACTACACAGAAGTGTTTATAAAAGGGGTAACAGTCACATCTCCTCCATTTTCAACTTGTTCAAACTTAAGTTCAAGTTCACAACTTGAAATGCCATGAGTAGTCGTATTATGGCCCCCCAAAAGCACCGGTTTACCTGCTTCATCTGTCGAAGCTTGACTATGGACCAACTGTCGCAGCGCGAAGCGCTCTTTAAAGCCACTGACCAGGATCTGGATATTTTAAGCAAACAAGCTCAGTGCTTCGACCGGGTGTATCCTATAGCCTGCAATATAATGCACGATGTACGCGCAGGAAAGCAATAAGGGTACAAAGCAAAGCTCTCTCATCCTCTGTTTAGGAAAACCAACCTCCTCGTTTTCTATGACGAACCAGCCAGCACGACTGCCATTCGTCCCTCTCTGAACTGTCTCGTAGTGTGCCCATCTCGCGCGCGCTCTTCACGCCTGTGATTTCCAGCTGCCTACAACCACACGCACCCAATAAAAGCTTTGTTTCTTGTCGCAAACCGTGCACGCCTCGAGACCACGTTCGAGCTCTCTAAAAACTACGTGCATTCGTTCTGGCGACAAAATGCAGAGGCCGCGGGGGACGTCGAAGGCGGCAGGCCGACACTTCGGGCGCACCCGCTGCAGATGAGGAAGGCTGTTCGTTTGCTGGATCCTGTGAAGCAGGACCCTGCCGAACAACCAAGTGAGCACAACCTGTCATACTTGAGTGATCTGTGGCGTGTGGCGCTCATACACTGGCGCCAGTGCGAATTTTGTGGAGACCCAAGCATGCAGTGTAAAAAAGCACACACATTCTTACGTTGATTGGCTTGCTTTCCAAAGAAATGGCAGCGGGAACCCCTCGCCACGCTTTAGATACCCGTTGAACTCTGGCAGCCCTTTGAGGGTGCAACTGGGCATGCGGCAATAAACTGCCTTCTCGACTTTGAAGCAAAAGTCCTCTAAAAGTCCGTTTTCACCTGCCCCAGCACCTCTATAATGCTGAAGTAGCAAAAAGCAGTAAAACTACCAAGGCTAGACATGGCGGCACGGCGCCAATTAAATTGGCGGCGCGGCGCCAATTAAAGAGTAGGGAATAGGGCGAATTTAGTTTGCGGAGACTATTCGACGACACTGGAAAGAGCAGACGGAACGGGAGGAGAGGAGCATTTAGGTGTAGGTTGATTTTAATAGTTGGAAATCCGGTGTTAATAAGTGTTCTAAAAATGTTTCAGCCGTTTGTTTAAGACGAGATTCCTCCCGACGTCCAGGTTAGATATAGAGAGTAAACCTGGAATGATTATCGATTATTTTTTACCCATGATTCCAACTCCTTGCGCTGCCTCCTCGGCCTTAATGAGCAGCGCGACAGGCTCAGAGAGATCCGTGTGGGACAGCTCCGCCTCACACTAACGTACACGGTAAAAGAAGTTTTGAATGTAGGGTGGTCAGTGGTCCTCTCAATGCCCACGCTGATTAGTTCCAGAAATGACAGGATAGCTGAGAGATGGTACAAGCACTGTGACATGTTCGACATGGCGCAGGTCTCTCCGGTCTGCTTGATTGCACTAGAACTTTTCAGAACCTGAGGTTCGAGCGCACCGCCTCATTAAGGGATCGAGAAGGTCGGGGACGTGCACTTGCCAGGCAGAGGTGGGCGACTATACCTTTTCCCCTATCTCTGCTTCTTCGGTTGTCTTTCGGCGATAAACGCACCGAAAACGCTACCTTCCATAAACGTCCTCCCGTGCAGGAGCTACATAAGTAGGCTCTGATACGTGCAGGGGCAACCACAAGCAACTGGGAGATGGGCGAGAAGCTTTTTTAACGTCTCCTGTATCTCCTGTTTATAGGCGAAAGCCGTTCTGGGCTCATGGAACGAAATCCTATGCGCGAGAGTAGTGCGCGAGATTTTTGCGAGAGACTTGTGCGCAGTCTCATATTCCGCGAGATTCAGCGATATGGGTTCTTGTCTAGACAAGCTTCCTGCCATCTGCAATCCCACATTTGAAAGCGAGATTCCGCGAGATGTGTTCTTGTCTAGCGTTCCTGCCATCTGCAATCCCACATTTGAACGCGCGCCGAGGAAGACCAGGCGACAGGAGCGATGGTGCAAGCACACTTGCCAGAGAAAGTGTGACAAATACTGCTCCTTTTCTTTCCTATAAACCAATTATACGTAGCCCTGCAACGAACGCCGATAACAGGCATACCATGAGAAGCAAATGATAGTAGATGAAGTGTAGGCTTTCGCAATTTTGCTCTTTAGAGACGGAACTACTCGCGGGACAGGTAGGTAACCGCCACTTGCGGCGGGGACTAGCTTGCCACCGAATTTTTATGTTGTAGGCCGTCATTGCCACCGCTTGGGTGGTAAACTACGGCTGTTGCAGTGTGCGTCTTTCTCGCTAATATGGCTACCAGGTCACCAGGGAGTTGAAGGAAACGAGCGCGCACATGCTTCGGCCCGAGTTTTTTTCTCCCCAGAATCCTTCTACATCCTCCATTGCTTATTTAGGCTCCCCCTCTCCGTTAACAACATATTCAGATATATTACAGCATTTGCGCCTTAAAAGGCAGACATTCCCGAAGCCCGCTAAGGGTCTTAGTTTATCAGAAGAGCGTCACCTTCGAAGGTTACAAACTCTGCTATTTAGTAATACAGCAACACTTCACGCCATTGATCCAGAGTCCTTTTCGGCGCAGTGCAAATTTTATGGCCAGAAGGCAAATTTATACCATATGGTATGGGGTTGGCAACAAAATACTAGTATTGACATAATAAATGAGCCAACGTGGGAAGGCTGGGAAGCGGCCCTGTCCAGCTCGGACCTCGAGGAACAACGAGCCTTATTCGAAAGATCACGTGTAGCGGCTTTTACCAACGGTGTCCCGAACTAGGCACCCGATCAGCCTCCTCTTAATCTAAGCCAATGTAAACAAATGTTTTCATCATCATCATCATCATCATCATCATCATCATCATTATTTACCTCTTGTTTTTCTTTCTTCTCTATTTTCTCTTCTGTCTGCACGAGGCAGCGGAGGGGGCTGAGCTACAGAGCCAGTAGAAGGCCCGTGCCTTTTGTTCTCCTTCTTCCTATAGCCACAACGACAACTTAAGAGACTTCTAATAGACACTCTAATTTCTTTTTTTAAACAGTTACCTTTATGTTTATGTGATTTCGTTTCAGCTTTGCAGCTTACCTGCTTATTGATATGTCAAATTCCTGTTTCATCGTTCGTATTGTGGTGTTAACTTCACTGATGATTGCTGCTGGACGTGTTTTGAACACTATAAATATTTGCAGTCGACATTTTTTTATTGTTGTTTCCAGGTGTTTAGAAAAACGTGCTGTATAAATTGCATAGAATATTCGTATTAGGCAGGCATGCCGAGCACGTATGAATGCCTGATATATTTAAGGAGGTTGGGGATCGTAGAGTACATCGCTGGAATATTAGCAGTTTAAGCCTTTTTTCTGATTGCTTAGATAAGTGCATATTATTGAGCCCTAATTCGCCAAATGATTATTTTCTGCGTCCAAGGATATCCAAAACTCACGCCCTCGAGAGAACCACCAAGGACTACAACTAAGGAGCACGCAACGAGTGAGATGCTGTTGTTTTTGTGATTACCCTCCAAACGTTGTTTTTTCTTCAGCCAGCTCGGTCTTCCGATGCCCATAGCAGCGCTGGTACTGAAAATGCTTCTCCAGTTTTGAAATCTGTTCGAGCGAGAACTAATTTCCTGAGCAAGATGTTTTTGAATATGAAAATATTTTTTATATTGCAAAGTTTACTTATGTTACAAAATTTTGCTGAGATTTATATGTTTTGATTTGGAAAGATTCATTCAGTATGTGTAATATTTCGGGTTGTCGAACAATTTGTGATCTTGTAGTCCACTGAATTTTTTGATCGCCTCTCGGTTGCGTAGATGCGTTCCGGGCCACACTTTTTCTTTAAAATTCTTCGAAGAGAGTTACTGAATCAACGAGTTACCGAGAGTTACTGACCATTTATGACCCATTCTGCGTCATAATGTGTTTTTCAATAGCCAATTTGAACAGATATCTTGGCGCACCTTACAGAATAACGGAAGGGGCCATGGTAATTACGTCAGTCTTGACGGACGTGCTAGGCCGCCTCATTAGATGAAGGCAATAATTTCGATTGCCGCCATGTTCAAATATTCGATTCGCTGAATTGGCACCTGTGTGCACCAGTAATGATAAGCTTTTGTGCTCCGTTGATGTTTTGTACCACTTAAGCACGCAGATTGCTCCTTGCCGAGTAAGATTTTTTATTCTCTTTTCAGTGCCACTCCGCGTCACAATACCCTTCGGTAAGTGCCAGTTTTTCATCAGTGAGCTCTAAATAATGAAGCCAGCATTTTGTACGGTTATTTTTCGATATGGCAGCGTTCGGAATTGTGAGTTTATGAAATGTTTCGTTTCAGTAGCATACACGTACTTCAAACAGAACGCAATAGCATTTCCCCTGGGGAGAGTTGCTGATATTTTGGATGGAGAACCAATAGTCAATGACAATGAGGACAGCGTCAGATGTTTTCTCGACGTAGCTGTATGTGAAATAATATTTGCAATTAGGAAGATAAAAAAAACAACAACATAATTCCGGTTGGATACTAGCCCATGATTTCTGAATGATGCGTCCGGCGGTAAGCTGAGGTACTGTAAAGATAGTTCAGCTTTCTACTTTCAGTATTATTTGTATTCAGTTCAGTTCAGTTGTCGTTCAGTCGTGTCCGACTCTTTGTGGCACTATGGACCACATCAAGCCATGCTTTACGGTCTGTCACTATTTTCCTAACATCACATAACTTCATCTGCAGCGCCTCGATTATGCCATCTAACCATCGTGTTCGCTTCCTACCCCTTCTCCGGTAACCCTAACCTTTCCCAACATCAAAGCCTTCTCCAGCGACTCCCCTCTTCTCATCAATTCTTCGGCGGTCAGCCTTTTTTACAGTCCAACTCTCGCATCCAAACATCACAACTGGAAAAACCATAACACTAGTTATACAGATCTTGGTTGGCAGTCTGATGTCTCTGCTCTTAACTAGGCGGTCGATGCTAGCCATGGCTCTTTCCCAAAAGCACTCGTCTCCTAATTTCAGGGATGCAGACACCTTCTGCGGTTATCTTGGAGCCCAAGAAGAGAAAATCTGTCGCGGCTTCCACTTCTTGTCCCTTGATGCTCCAGGACTTGATAGGGCAAGCCGCTGTGATTTTTGTCTTTTTAATGTTCGTTTTAAGCCCAACCTTCTCCCCCTCTTCTTAGACGCGCATCAGAAGTCTCTTGAGTTCCGCTTCACATTCTGCCATTTAAGTGGTATCGAAGGTTGTTGATACGTTTTGCAGCAATCTTCACTCCAGCTGAAGACTCGTCTAGACCGGCCTTCCTCATGATGCACTCTGCATATAGGTTACATAGGCAGGGCGACAGTATGCAGCCTTGTCTCAATCCTTTCTCAATCGGGAACCAATCAGACCGTGCCCGTACTGACTGTGGCCTCTTGCTCTTCATACAGGTTCCTGAGGAGACAGATGAGGTGAATTGGAACTCCCATCTCTTGGAGAGCTTGCCACAATCTACTGTGATCTACGCAGTCAAACGCTTTCGCATAATCAATAAAGCAGAGGTAGATGGGTTTCTGGAACCCTCTTGCTTTTTCCATGATCCAGCGAAGGTTGGCAATCTGGTTTCTAGTTCCTCTCCCCTTGCGAAACCCAGCTTGCATGTCCGGAAGCTCCCGATCCACATACTGCCGCAGCCTACCTTGGAGGATTTTCAACATCACCTTGCTAGCATGCGAAGTAAGCGCGATCGTGCGGTAGTTGGAACAATCTTTGGCACTGCCTTTCTTTGGAATGGGGATGTAAACTGACTGCCTCCAATCCTGTGGCCACTGCAGGGTCGTCCAAATCTTCTGACATAATGTATGCAGAATGTTAACAGCGCCATGGTTGAGGTTTTGAAGCAACTGAGCCGGAATGCCATCAATTCCGCTAGCTTTGTACTTAACAAGGCTGGCTAAGGCCCATTCACCTTCACTCTTTAGGATGCCCGGCTCGAGATCAGTGATCACAACAATCTTATGTTGGGTTTGCACATCCGGGTCCTTCTTGTACAGTTCTGTGTATTCTCGCCACCTCTTCTTTACCTGTGAGGCTTCAGTGAGGTCCCTGCCTCGTTCGTCCTTTATCACGCCGAGCGTAGCACAGAAGCTTTCTTTGATATCTTTGATTATCTTATACAGAGCTGATACGTGCAGTGGCAATCACAAGCAAGTGAGAGACGGGCGGGATGCTCTTTTAACATCTCCTGTTATAAGGCGATAGCCTTTCTGGGCTCATGGAACAAAGTCCCGTGTGCCAGAGTTGTGCTAGAGATTTGTGCGCGAGATATGTGCTTGAGATGTGTCAGATTCCATGATTTGTGTTCTTGTCTAGCGTTCCTGCAATTTGCAATCCACACACCTAACGCGCGCTGAGGAGCTCAAGGCGACATGAGTGGTAGTGTACCGTGCCGGAGAAAGTGTGACAGATACTGCGCTTTTTCTTTCCTGTAAAACAATTGTTACGCAGTCTGAAATGAACGCCGATAAGAAACATACGACGAGACGCAAATGATAGGGGAGATGAAGGGTAGGCTTTTGCCATTCTCTTAAGAGACATCTAAGCAACCCTCTAATTTCTCTTTGTGAACAGTTAGCTTGAGCTATCTTCAAGGTATACTGCGCACATACAAAACAAGGACGAAAAGGGTACACAACAAGCGCTTGTTGTGTACACTTCTGACCGATATGACTGACCGACTTGCCCAACAAAGCACTCTTTTAAACTATTTTAAGTTAGCTTGATGTTTATGCGAATTCGCTCCAGATTTGCCATCTGCCTGCTTATTATAAAATACGTCAGAATGCTTTTTCATCGTTCGTAACGTGGTGTTATCTTCATTGATGATCGCTGCGGGACGTGTTTTGAACACTATAAATATTCGCAATCGAAAATTGTTTACATGCTTTTGGAAAAAATGTACTCTATGAAATGTATAGGATATTCATATCGGGCAGGCATTCTGAGCAGTTTTGAATGCCAGATATATTTAGGGAGGTTAGAGATCGTAAAGTACATCGCTCGAATATTAGCAGTTTAAGACTTTTTTAGGATAGCGCAAATAAGTGCATATTATTGAGCCCTAATTCGTCAAATGATATATTCTCCGCCTCCAGGGAAATCCAAGACTCGCACGCCCTCCAGAATACCATCAGTGACAACCGCTAAGGAGCACGCAACGGGTGAGATGCTGTTTTGTTTGTGATTACTCTCCAAACATTGTTTTTTCTTCGGCCGCCAGCAACCGTCTTTAATTCCGCTGCTTTTGAGGCAGGCGAGGTTTTCACTTCGATTTTTTTTTTCATACTTTGCCTAAGGGCAAAATTTACCAATTAACGATGAAGACGAAAGCTAATTTGACATATATTCAAACCATCTTTGAAGTGGCGGTGCAATTTTATTTCTAACCAAGCGTATACAATTTATTTTTGCCTTATGCTTTTTTCTTTTTTTACTTGGAGGGTAAAGTTCTGAATGCATGTTTCGGATAATCGCCGTGACTGGGATATTACTTTGTCGTTTGTAACGTTCGCATATAATTCCTCCCGACACGACACAATGGGCTACTCACCCTTCTATCTTCTATACGGCCGCGACCCTTTCCTTTCGTTCGACATATATTATGGTGAGGCAACCCAATAAAAAAAAAACATAAAATAATGTGCCTCTGCCCGTGCCACTAGGTATAACCGGCTTGTCTACTGCCTCTCACTTTTAATGCCAGTTCTTATGCTGGTTATGCCATATCTCGAGCTAAAGCCACCCGTGTTATTGCTCGTCGCCGACTGGCTTGCACCCAAAATTCTCAAAAATGCCGCCATGATTCTCGCCACTGGGACGTTCACTACTCTTTGGGCTCTCTCGTTTTGCTCTGGACTCCCACTCGTAGAGTCGTAGAGTTGGGCTGCATGAGAAGCTCTTGCCACGCTATGCAGGACCCAACCGTGTTTTAAGTTCAGTCACTTCCGTGAACAACGAGATCATCCCTGCGCATCCGCCGCAACAGTCCGCTATGCCGCGTACCGATAGCTATGCCGCGTAGCGATATCATTCATGTCGCCTGAATGAAGCCGTACTACACCTGCAGTAGTTCGACCTAGTGAGTGAGCATCGGGGCTGCACTTTTCGTGTCTGTGTGTGTGTGTGTGTGTGGGGGGGGGGGTTAATGCTCTGCGTCCATGTGATTTAAAGAAGACCACGATCAACAAGAGTGACACGGAAGGAAGACAAAGCTGGAGCAATGATAGTTGGTGCTAAGAGCTCCGTAAACCCCGCTGCGCGCCCCTCCTCCGTAGTGGGCCCAAACCCAGTTTCGAACCTCGCAGCCTGCAAAGGTGGTTGTCTTGCAAAGGTACTTCCGTTGAGCCTCACCTGAAGTGCTCCCTTTGAGCCTCAGCTGCAGCAGTCCTCAAAGTGCTGCTTTGAGCTGAAGTGCTCAAAGGGAGCACTTCAGGTGAGGCTCAAAGGAAGTACCTTTGCAAGACGAACTGAACCACCTTTGCAGGCTGCGAGGTTCGAAACTGGGTTTGGGCCCACTAAGGTGGAGGGGCGCGCAGCGGGGTTTACGGGGCTTCTCCCAAACGCACACCCCGAGAAAAGCCGAGCGGCAGGCCGGGGGACGCTTGTACCCATTTTTACCGGTGGGTGTCCGGCGGTGGGTTTCGAACTAACTACCTCCTGCGTTCTTGACCTAACCTTCTTGCCACGTATCAATATCTCTCTCTCTCTGAAATTATTGTTCATTGTGTCCAGGCTAAAGTCTTCCCTCTCGGTTAGAGCTGAATATCTATTGTGTAGCGAGATCCTGAACTCTCATCTTCAGTTCGTTGACGGACATTTTTCGTACTAATCTGTTTTATTTTATTCTTCAGATTTGGACTAATTCGAGACCTTACCATCCTGCGGTCACCGCCAAGGTAACAGGTAAGGTAATATTAGCTAATAACTGACAGTCCATTGTAATCCCTGAAGGGAAATGTTAGCTTAGTTTGCTGAGTGTTTCCTTCTCGAGAAGTTTTTAAATACTTATATAATGTTAGAGATTACTGTTTTTTGCGCATATTTTGCCCAGAAGCAGAACATTTGTTTCAATTTTTGATATTCACGAAGCAATCCTCGTGGTTAGAGGATTAGACGGGGAATATATTCGATGTGCCGGACCAATGCCTGGTTCTCAAAGAAGAGGTAATGAGAGTGTTTCGTGATGCCATCGCAGCAGCAGAACTAGCTGAGCGAAAAAGGAGTGGGTTGTTTTCCCGCTTAAGTGTTATGTAGTTCACGTCTCTCTTTGTATGATATTGAAGTTCTTCGCCTATTAAGGCGCTGGTCAATCAGTGTTTATTGCTAAGAGCAGGAAGTTTACGACGTGTTGAGTTAGTTAGCGGATATATCTAAAACCACTGTTTCCAGGCCCTGAAAAACTTTTTTGACCACTGTTTACCAATTTAAGCTCGGACGGCTACTTAATTCCAGCGACAAGCGAAGAATTTGTGTTTGTTAGATTGATTGTTGTTTTAAAACAACAGCCGGAGGCCATGTTCGTGCTCAATGTACACCATGTTATTTTCACATGACAGAAGGTTGCATCTTTGCTGTGGGAAGCTGCATTTACTCTTTCATTTGCGGCTATGTTCCTCGTTCTCACTGCCAGTTGCCAAGCCAGAGCCACCGCCTATTAACCCAGCTATGGGAGCTTAACAGGCTTGTAATGGGCCTGGCAATTTGCATTAGGTTGGTGCTGTAACACAATCGTGACGAAACTAAGCATCTCTGATTACTACACAGTTGGGTCTGAAGAACAAAAAAAAAAAATTAAGATGCCATAATGTCACCATGTCCGAAACGCTCATGCATGAATTACTTAAATTCTTGGCGCAGTAACTATTATGCTGGGAATGAGAAATAAAACTAAACTGAACTGTACTGAACTGGAAGCCCAGCTGGAGCTCACGCGGCGTGTAAATTTATGTAAAATCATTTATACAGCCACACGTTCTTTCTCGCAAACACATCTCTGCGCCGTGCATATAGCGACAATGCAATTCATTTGCGTGTACTCTGGTTGAAGTATGGAGCTCGCCAGTAATTCAGTTTTATCGAAAATTGATTTCACACCTTGTGAATGACCTCATCAGAAATTGCACTATGACCGTCGTCTGTCAAATCTTTCCAATGTGCTTTGTCGCTAAAATTGACGTTCGAATACTCTGAACAGCCGGTATTTTACTGAGCATCAGATAAAAGCAATTGAGAGCCGATCGCGCGCATGAATACGCGAATCCTAAACTATGTGAGTCCATCATGCGTAAAGCCTGACGCGTGCTCGCAAAAAGCGAAGCACACGTGCCGTGTTTCCTAAGCATTACATCAAGGCAGGTGAATGAGCTTTTGGCTCTTCCTTGAACGCCCAACCGCACAGCATACAGAAACAGATGCCGTAATGCAGGAATCAGTGGCCTTTCTATCAAAGGCTTCCACCCCATCACACTTTAGTGGTCCAAGGTGCCTTAAAAACATTTTTCGAGGGGAAAATATAAGGCCCTAAACTTCTGTTGACACTGGCCAACTCAGAAGTAAGAATGTGAGATCTCGTCCAGGAAATAAGCAGATTGCGTTGAAATTGAGAGAAATCATTTTTTCACACCTCGAATCAAGATTTTTCTTCTTTCTTAAGATCTTCTGCCCAGGTACGTAAAATAAAATCCTATTTTCGTATTGACCTTCGGCAGACTTTGTGATATTTTATCGCATTCTTCGTTCCACCGCCCAGTAAGGTTTTCATCAAGTTGTGTATAACTACTTTTAATCAACATATCTTGCTGTTTTCTCAAACCACAGTGCATGGTCATGTACCAATATTTTTTGGCACGTTTCTCAGTGAGGAGAGGTAACAGGTGGAACTTAGGTGAAGCGCCACGGTGAAGGTTCTTCAGGGGGGTGGCTGATCCTTTTTTCACGCTTTTGTAATGTGTTACATACTCGTAGCTGACGCTCGGTATGTTTCGCTGAGTGCTTTAGCCTTACCGAGACAGTTGTGGCCTAAGACTACTGCTTAACTCCCACTGCCTAGTCTCGCGTCGTGAGGCCATCTAAAATGTCGCAATAGTTGCCTTGAAACGGACGTGACATTTCAGGCCGCCCGCTGTGAAGTATCAGTGCATGTAAGCATTGATATTGACTTTGGTTTCTTTTGCTGCAGAGAGGAGGTAGAAAAAGTCTTGAGCGGCTATCCAAATGTTCTGGCATGTCGGCCTGTTCCTGGCCCGTGGAATGATTTGCCCAGTATACTTCCCAACAGAGTTTCGTAAGTCTTACAAGATATCGATTGTTACTTTTGTTTTGTGGGGTTAGGAGGTTGCTATTTGGTTCACGGTAAAAGTCGCTTAGAAGAACATTCCTAATTTGAAGCTCGAGTTTATGCATAATACCACATCACCATTAGGCATTGCAGTAAGTGGGGCGGGGGGATATATCCGAGCAAAATAAAATCATACATGCAGAACAGTTCCTCTTGACGACACATGACATTAGTGCACACTTTTCTCCTCAATACCGCAGCACACAGCACAGCTAAGTTTTCAGACATTGATTTAAAATAAATAACGAGGAAGGTGATTACAAAGCAAATACAACCTTAAGCTTTATGCGCTAAAAACAAATCGTCATTACATAAAACAGAAGTCACAGAAACTGGCAGAATATTCCACTCCTCCACCGTTCTGGGAAAGAATGTTTAAAAAACTTAGTTTTGCATTGAAATGGTCGGATCTTTTTCATGGGGTCTCTTCTTTGCGATACATAGCTTCCGACAATGGTATTTGTCTTCGTCTGGGGGAAGAAGACAACCTTTGCTGTGTGCTCTTTCATACTGTGTAGCCATCGTATACAAGCATGGCAACGCTAAAGACCCGAAGAAGTATCGTCGATATTTATACCCAGCACCTCCACCAAAACTGTCACGAAGACCGGGATTTGTGGGTATCGGCAACAGGGGCAGATACACACAGTCGAGATAGAGGTTCCCGGTAAATGGTAACACGAAGACACAAGCTCAAGAGTCCACAGTCCTAGCTGGCCGAAACGCACGAGAGTCTCTAACTTCTTCGTCGTTCAAGCGCTACCTCGAACCGTCAGGTGGCAATATTTCATTTATCTTATCGTACTGTCGAGTAATTATAAATATCAGGCAAGATATCTACGTCACTTCGATGGCGTCTTTAGCGTTGCCATGCTTATATGTGAACGATTGGGAAAGAATACCTTGATGTTCGTCAAGGGACTACTAAATGACGGGAAAAACATAATCTAAGATGAGCGACAACGTCTCGGTTAGATTTTTGGACTTCTTTTTCAAAGTTCGATGGTAGCGTTGCGGATTTTGTCCGATTGGAAGAATTCTCACGTCATGAAGGTGAAATGTGATACTGCGTGTGATGCAGTGCTTGGCCGACTGTTTCTTCCGGTGCCGAAAGTGCTTTTCCAGTTTTCAAAACTATTCAAGCGAGAACTAGGGCAACATGTTTTTGAACATGAAAATAGTTTTATATTCCAGCGCTTAATTAAAAATGGAGAAAATATTCAGTTAGGCAGCTGGACAGTTCAGAAATCTGCAGGTGATAGCGGCTCTCGTGCAAGCACTGCCTTCCTAGAACAAATTCCGGAGCTCTGAATGGGGAGAATCTGCTTTTCATCTACGCCTTGTAGCCGGCGCCGCCCTCTCGTGCGAGTCTTGTAGCCCACCTCAACTAGGTCTTGCCGCTGGTAATCTTTTTGCTCAGCGGCGTGTGGAACATAGTCTCTAGTACTCCGAGTACAAGCCTCGTGAACGCGACGAGCCCCCTGTGCATCACCTTCAGCTCTCTGTGACAGCAGCCGGCAGGCAATTCACGCACAATTGTTTATCGGTTTGTTAGCTTGTATTCCGGCACGTAGATGCGAATGCTTATAACTTCCGAGTTGCCGCCTCTTACATAGGCTTGGAAGAGATAATACATATAGCTGGTAGATCAATACGCCTCGTTGTAGTCGTGTCAGGAGAAAGATTGTTCGAGATGCCGACGCAGAGCGATAGAAAGGGGGCGAGGACGATAACGGGAAAGCCGCTAAACCTTTTATTAATGCATTATGTTTATAAATGGCCAAGATTCGTTGCTTCTCTATCCCCCTCCCCTCCTTAAGCTATTTTGGTTTGGTTGGTTGGTTCGGGGGGTTTAACGTCGCAAAGCAACTGAGGCTATGAGAGACGCCGTAGTGGAGGGCTCCCAAAATTTCGACCGCCTGGGGTTCTTTAACGTGCACTGACATCACACTGCACCCGAGGGCCTAGCTTTTCTCTTCCATCGAAAAGCGGCCGTAGAAGCCGGGATTCGGTCTGGCATCCTTGGGAACAGTACTCGAGCGCCGTAACCACTGCGCCACCCTGGCCCGCTATCTCGTTCGGGGAACTTATGCGTACGGCCGAGGTTGGGTTCCTGATAGTAGCTCACACTGTGTTCCACCTCATGCCGAACGTGAAATGTTTTTTTTTTTGTTAATGAACTCACCTGATATTGAATGCCGCTATTTCTCAGTAAGCAGATAGTGTTACATATTTTTATGCGAAAGCCTTTATAGGCTCACGATTCTCCGTCTGCGAGAAGTGTCACACTTCTTCGAGCTATTCCACGGAATACCGCGAGATTGTGACGTCATCACCTGGTGAAATCGTCGGCAATGACTGGGTGTGACGTCATGGTCAATGATATCACCAGAGGATTCTCGCATATACGAAGTTGACCCCGCCTGGCGTCCGATCCAGGCGTGCGTGCTGCGCCTTTCATTTGGTATTCTTAGAATGTCGCACCGCACAGCGTCAGTCAGTGTACGCAAGTGGTTGCAGTAAGGCACGAATCAGCGGCGTTTCACACGAAGGATTTCACCTCATTACAAGGTAGTTGTCCAAAACGCCTTAAGAACATTGTTCCAGTGGAATATAAGGCTCTAATCTTCGGATGACCGGGGCCAACTGAGAAGTGAGAATGTTGTCTTTCTCCCAGGGTGTTAAGCAGATTGCGTTGAAAACGAGAGAAATCCGTCTTTTGCAACTCGAATCAGATTTTTGGTTTCTTTTCTTAAGCTCCGCGACCCAAATGCCTAAAATAAAGCCATCTGCGTATGACCTTCAGCAGACTTGTGATAATTTATGGCATCCTTCGTTCCCCCGCCCAGAAAAGTTGTCATACAGTTGTGTATCTCTTCCCGAGTGGGGTAGCGTTTAGAAAAGTGGAATTTTCTGGTAACATATAACGTCCATTTTATCACTTTCCTAGAGGAAAAGGGAAGCAAATGATAAATAACCGTAACATGTTTTATACCGGAAAGGAACGATAGTCTTCACACTGCAAGTGTCACTTAAAATGTAACATTCTATCTCATCGCGGCATATCAAAATAGTGTCTGTCAATATCGAGGTCCATTAAGCGTGTGACGAGTACCGATATGGTCATCAAGAAATATTGCGATCGGTCATTGCATCCTCCTTTTTAACTGTCTATTAAACTTGTCATGGAGGTTTGTAATACGTCGCGAATTAGGCATTGGTTAGAAGCCATCGAAATGTACTGGTAATAAATAGGTACTCTTTTCCAGAAGGAAAAGAGAAGAGAAATGATGCATATCAGTCTGAGTCATTTCTAATCGTGAAATGAATGATAGCCTTCACGGTGCAAGTTCTACTTAAGAAGTAGCGTTAAAATTCATCGCGGAAGATAAAAAATGTCTTCATATCGAAGCCCAAGTGTAGCGAGTACCCGCTCAGTTTTGTGCTGACGAGGTTTTGTTTTTGTTTTGTTTTCTGTGTCAGAACCGTTGCTCAAAGAGTAAGTACCATCATATTCGACTATGATCGGCCAAAAATAATGCGCTCATTGTAAAGTGCCATTTTACCGCAATAGACAAATTTTAAGACCCTTGTCCTAAACATTTATCCGGCCAACAATAAAAGCAATATTTTGCTGCTGTCATGCCAGCTGCATGGTTTAGCAGGTACTGGTTCTAACAGCAGCTGCTGGTGCGGAAATAAGCGCTTCTTCAACCGGAAAATTTCAAGCAAGTAATTTTGCCCTGTTCATATGCAACAGAAAGTAGTCACTGCGAATTTGTTTAGTTTTGATATGTGCGCTGAGTGCCTCGTGAGATAGTGCATATCCTGTTCACATGCTGCCTTGTGTTGTTAAGTTCAACAAATCAAATGCCTTCAAAATATTTCTGCCGCATCTTCCGCACATCCCGCTGCCGATACGGGACAACCCACTGCTGGTAAGAGACGAAGCTTCCGACTCTGTAGAACAGTATCCACTGTAATCCTACACTCTGTGCTAAAGTTTCACGAATACTAACCCACGTGACTTGAACTCATAGCGCTTGCTAACGGCTAGACACGTAGCGCCGCGATTGGCCCTGGAGCCGGGGAGCAGTCGACAGCAGACAAGATATCGAGCCGCGGCTCAGTCGTTTGACAACACAGCGCATGCGCAAAGGACAGTGGAGGTTAAATAAGGAGGAAAAGCGCTACCTGCCAGCTACTACCTGCCTGTTACGCCCTGCCAGTAACATATCCGCTACTTTGCGTTCACAACAATGACATCGCCATTCGATGTCGCAACTTGGGGCCTATAACTGCCTCTAACGCAGAATCTGATCGGTGATTGATTGAGGGTACGCAAAGAAAAACGGATGTCTGCTGTATAATCATGCGAGATTCATAGTCCAGCTCGTCAAACTATGCAAATGTTCCTTTTGCACGTTGCATCAAAGTACCGTGCTGCCTGCACTCGCTAATACTTATGTCTTAACGTCAAAAATTACAGTTCTCTTTTTTGTACATGTGCGCTTCAGCAGACGTTCTGATCCGCACACCTCCGTCGCTCTATTTTCGATATAAGATTCACCAAGAGGTTGGGCTTTTTAAATCTAGTATTTTTGCTATAAAATGCTTGCTGCTATGCTTTTGCAAAAAAGATACGGCAAATCGATAATGGCTATCAAGCAGTCTCATTCTAATCAAGAAGAAAGGTGTCAGTTCTATATGCTACAAACGTCACATACATAGCACATTTTTAGTGTCATCACATGTATATGGGAACATTTTGCCTGATTATAAAGCGTGAGTTTTGTCAGATCCCACCGTCGAAGGTAAGTACCAGACCGCAGATCACTAAAACATTTAACAGATTATGAAACATAACAGTATAATGTTTCTGGTCTTTTGTGTGCAGCTTGTGGTTTTCTTTTTCCCGTAAGAGCCCACCGAAAACAAAGTATTATTCCAAACAGTCCCAACCCGTAATAAATTGTCCATCTAGTTAGTGTTCAGCTCATAGCCAATTTTCATATAGCATTTTATGATTAATGTTAGCCTCGATGGAAGCACTACAATTTAGCTCTCTAATTTTCTTGTATCCTTTAGCGATTGAGTAGAGAGGGGGGCGACAGGTGGAAATGCTGTACATTAGATGTATGTAGGTCCTATATGGGCGGTGAATAAAGTGGACAATGGGGGGGGGGGGGAGGGGGGGGAGGTGGCAAGGCGGTGGCGCTTGTCAATAGGGGGGGGGGGGGCGCCTTCATCTCTTAGCGCAGCCAACGAGGTATTTTCGCCAAATGTCTGCGGTACTGATAATGCTGTCGGGGCGCCTTTGCAGAATCCCCTTTTTTCGTCGAGTGCTTTAGCGTTACCGAGACAGTCGCGGCTTATGACTACCGCTTAACTCCCACTGCCTATCCTCGGGACGAGAGGCCATCTGAAATATCCAAATGTTAACGTTAGTCATCTTGACACCTACGTTCCGATTTAGGCCGCTCGTTATGAAGTGCCAGTGCATGTAAGCTTTGATATCGGCCTTGGTGTCTTTTGCTGCAGAGAACAGTTCGAGATTGTGCTGAGGCGGAAGGCAGTTCAAATGTTCTGGCTTGCCCACGTCTCCTTGGCGCTGGGCTTTGTTTGCCCAGTACACTTTGGTGTGAAGCCCTACCCAACGGTTTTTGGTAAGTCTTCATAATTAAAATTTCTGTAATCTGTTATTTCTCGTGTGTGTGTGTGTGTGTGTGTGTGTGTGTGTGTGTGTGTGCGTGTGTGTACGTGCGTGTGTGTGTGGGAAAGGGAAGTTGGTAGGGTGATTGCTGGTTCATAGTAAAATTTGTTTGGAGAGCGTAGAAAAGGGTCAGAAGGCAGATGAGGCATCTTGCATGAGATACACCTACCCGTACAGTGGCGTAAGTAATACAGTACCCCGCCTTTCTTTAACTATCTATACGGTCAGTTTCTCAATGTGCAAGTCGAATCAGCGGGGTCATGTAGGGGACACCATTGAAATTGTCACTCCATGAACTTAAAGAACTAAGCTTTGTGCAGCACCAACTACACAGAAGCGTTAATACAAAGGGTAGCAGTGACATCACCTTCATTTTCGACTGGTTCAAATTTCAGTTTGAAAGGCTATGAGTTGTGACCCCTCAAAAGCACCAGTCTGCCTGCTTTCACTGTCCAAGCTTGATCATGGACCAACTTTCGCAGTTCGATGCACTCTTAAAAGCTACTGACCAAAGCTCTGGATATTTTAAACAAAAAAGCTCGATGATTCGACCAAGTATAGCCTATAGCCTGCCAAGTAATGCTCGATGCAAGCGCAGGAAAGCAACAAAAGCACAAAGGAAAGCTTTCTCATCCTCTGTTTCGGAAAGCCAACCTTCTCGTTTTCTACGATGGCCCGTTGAACCCTGGATATACGAACCACCCAGAACGACAGCCATTCGTCCCTTTCTGAAGTGACGGCGGGAGCATGTCGCGTAGAGTTCCTAGTTCGCGCGCGCTCTTCATTCTCGCGATTGTCACATTTTTCACATTCGATTGTCACATTTCACGCAATATAAGCTTTTAGTTTGTTGTCGTAGACCGTACGCCTCAGAGCGTAGTGTGGCTTGTGGCGCTCATACACTGGTACCACTGAGAACAGTGAAGAGACTCAAACATGAAGTACAGATACGGACACATATGAACTCGTAGACTGGCTTGGGTTTCGCCAGCGAGATCATCTCGCCGCGCTAAGGCCGCCCGTTGAACTTTAGCAGCCGGGTGAGGGATCGAATGGGCGTGCGGCCAAAAACGGTCTTCTCGCCATTGGAACAAAAGTCTCCTAATAGTCTGTTTTCACCTGCCGCAGTACCGCGGGAATGGTCAATTAGCAAAAAAAAAAAACGAAAAAAAAAGCAGTAAAACATACTTGCAAAGGCGGGGCCATGGCGGCAAGCCTCCTTCTGAAATCGTATTTGGAGGGAGGGCGAATGTTGTTTGCGGAGACTATTAGATGAGACTGGGAGGAGAAATTCTTCGCAGACAGAATCGAACAAGAGGAGCATGGAGCTGTAGATTGATTTTAACAGTTGCAAATCAGCTGTTAACGAGGGTTCTAAAAAAATGTTTTTTTTTTGCAGCCTTTTATTCAGGAGGCGATTCATTACACAGTCCAGAATTGAAAAAGAGAAAGTGAGATAGAGGGAGAATAAACCGTACATTATTCACGAAATTGCGTTTATGATTTTTTTTAGTTCATGGTTCCCATGGCTTGAGCTGCCTCCCGGACACTGATGTGCGGCGTAATGTGGTCAGAGGGACCCCGGTGGCCTGCTCCACCTACCACTATCCGACCAGGTTGGAAGAAATTTAGATTGTAGGGTGGTCAGCAGCCCTCTAAATACCCACGCTGAAAAGTTCAGTCGCCCGTCTTCACAGTCCGCTCGATTTTGGTCGATCCTTCGAGAAGCTGAAGTCCAGGCGCACTGCCCCTTTAAAGGCTGGTGAAAAAAGGAGGGCAGGCACCGGGGGCTGGGAGACGGACGTGGGCGTGCGTGCCTTCTCGCATATCCCTTATCATTCTGTTTCTTTTTCAGCAGCGAACGCATTGAAAACGCCACCCTCAATATTATTTTTTCCACACAGGAGGGACACAGACCTTGCTGATTCCAGTGGCCACAACAAGCAATGGGTTGACGGGTGAGCTACTCGTTTGACATCCCCTGTTTTCAAGTCGATAGCCTTTCTTGGCTCATGGAATGAAATCCAGTGCGCGAGAGTTGCGCGTGACATTTGTACACGACCTGTGCGTCGGATCTATGCATCGCATCTGTGCGCTGATGTGTCACTTGTAAATCATCCTGATGACATCATCAGATAAATAAAAATCTTGTCGCCATCGGGTAGCGAACCTCCATCCCTCGGGCCCAGGATCGTGAGACGAACACCATAATTCTCATTGTCCACCGCGGGGATGATAGTAACGATAACAATGACGCTGCAATTAGGGATAATGAGAATGATAATGACTGTGCATTTAGTTTATAATGATAACGAGAACGTACGTGAGCACGGTGTGCACCAGAAATGCTTCGGCTTTTGCATTTCTGCCGTGTAGATTACACAGTGCTATCGGTTTTTTTTTGTGAACAGTTAGCTTGATGTTTATGTGAATACGTTCCAGCTTTGCCACCTACCTGCTTGTTGAAAATATGTCAAATTCCTTTTCATATCCATTTGATATTCATATCGGGCAGGCATGCCAAATATTTATGAATGGCTGAAATATTTTCTGAAAGTGATGATAGTAAAGTACACTGCTTGAATAATGACGTAGGATAACTGTATTTTGTGCAATCAGTTTTTTTATGCTTTTAGAATGTGTTACGGACCCGTAGCTGGCGCCCGGTATGTTTCTTAGAGTGCTTTAGTCTTACAGAAAGAGTTAGGCCTTTGCCTACGGTTGTCCTCGCGTGCGCGTGGAGTGGCCACCTGAAATGTCGCAATAGCCAACATTAGTCGCCTTGAAACCTGTGTGCCAATTCAGGCTGCTCGCTATGAAGTGCCAGTGCATGTAAGCTTTGTTACTGACCTTGGTTTCTTTTGCTGCATTGCTGCAGAGAGGAGTTCGAGGTTGTTCTGCGGAAAAGAAGCCGCACAAATGTTCTGGCTCGTCGGTCTGTTCTTAGCGCTGGGCTTTATTTGCCCGGTGTACTTCGTCGTAGCACCATACCCTGATGAATTCGGTAAGTCTTAATAGTTAAGGTTTCGGTTATTACACTTGGTTGGTTGGGAGGAGGCTAATTGAGCTTGCGTTCTACGCTCCGTTTTAAACGTGGAGAGGGTAGCAGGAAAGGAAGGGGGTAGGGGAGGCATACTGCAAGAGATATTCCTACCCACAGAACAGCCTAGTCAGATGACAGCCCTGCGTTCGTATCTTGGCACAGCACTACTAACCTAAATTATAACAAAGCTTTCCGTCACAAATCAATGCTGGTGTTTATTATCTGGTGTTCATGCCCCTGAGCCTAGCCAAAATAAGGTGAGGAGCTCTAGGTGGCCTATTTACCTCTCTTCAGGTTCTGCCTCCTCGCGTGTTAACGCTCACAACGTAAAATGCCGCCAAAGGCAAGCTGGAAAACAGGCCGTTCACAAATGCCCTAGAAAATGCCGCGCTAAAGCAGTTCTTCGCAAAATACAGAAATGAACACTTTTATCTTAGCAAACTCCCATGCTGAACTCTCCTTCACATAGTAGTTAAAAAGGGAACTATGTTTGTTACCTGTGGTAAAATTTCCAGATGAGGAAAAAATTAACACAATCCATTTTAGGAGAGCCTTGCATGATTTCCCAAGCGTGTTATTAAATATTGTGAAAGAAGGCCAGGTCCAGACGGCAAGGACGTGAAGGCAAGGCAAGGTATGCAGTGTCAGAGTTTAATCTGATGGAGAAAACCCTAGCGCGCGCCGGAGTCGGCGCCGCGGGTCGATGATGATGGTATGTACAAGAGGAAGAAGATCATGGTATGTACAAATGAAAGAAGATTCGTGGAGGGCTGACAATACAAAAATGACGCAGCGCTATATTCGTTCTCCTCTTGTTTCAGTTTGTAGTCCTTCGTACTCTTCGTATTTGGTCATCATTTTGCTAAGTTTCTATTTTGTTTCTGAGTAGGCCTATAAGAACCCTGCTTCGTGATAACCTCTTTTGTATATTGTTGAAATTCAAAAGGCGCAACCACCTTTTCGTTTTTATTATAATGTTCAGTTCAGTCGTGTCCGACTCTTCATGACCCTATGGGCCGTGTCACGCCACGCTTTCCGGTCTCTCACTATCTTCCTAACATCACATAACTTCATCTGCAGTGCCTCGAGGATGCCATCTAACCATCGCGTTCGCTGCCTACCCCTTCTCCGGCGACCCTCAACCTTTTCCAACATCAAATCTTTCTCCAGCGACTCATCTCTTCTCATCAGATGACCAAAGTAGCTGAGCTTTAACTTTAAAATTTGACCCTCCAATGAGCAGTCAGGGTTTATGGTCGACAATATCGACTGATTTGATCTTCTGGCAGTTCAAGGAACTCTCAAGAGTCTTCGCCAGCACCACAATTCAAACGCGTCAATTCTTCGGCGGTCAGCCTTTTTCACAGTCCAACTCTCGCACCCATACATCACAACTGGAAAGACCATAGCACGAGTTATACGGATCTTGGTTGGCAGACTAATGTCTCTGCTCTTTACTAGGCGGTCAAGGCTAACCATTGCTCTCTTTCCCAGAAGCAGGCGTCTCCTAATTTCATGGCTGCAGTCTCCTTCCGAGGTAATCTTGGAGCCCAAGAACAGAAAATCTGTCACAGCTTCCACTTCTTGTCCATTGATGCTCAAGGACTTAATAGGGCAAGACGCCATGATCTTTGTCTTTTTAATGTTCAGTTTAAGCCCAAACTTCTCACTCTCTTCTTGTACGCGCATCAGAAGTCTCTTGAGTTCCACTTCACGTTCTGCCATTAAAGTGGTATCATCCGCATATCTAAGGTTGTTGATACGTTTTCCAGCAATCTTCACTCCAGCTGAAGACTCGTCCAGACCAGCCTTCCTCATGATGCACTCTGCATATAGGTTAAATAGGCAGGAAGCAATATTCCTCGTAGTCGGACGATGTGCCGGACCAATGCCTGGCTCTCAAAGACGAGGTCTTGAGAGTGTTTCGTGATGCAATAGAACTAACTCAGCGAGAAAGGAGCGGGATGTTTTAGCGCGAGGTTGGAAAAAGGACCTTTTCGGAATCGGAATTGAACGAGAGGAGCATGGAGCTGTAGACTAACTTTAAGTTGCAAATCCGTTGAAAAAGCTTCCAGCCGTTTATTCTAGAAGCAATTCCTTACGACGTCCAGGTTAGAGAGAGAGACATTAAACCTTAAATGATTCCTGAAATTGCGTGAATGGGTTTTCTTAGTCCATGATGCCAATGGCTTGGGCTACCTTCCGGGCCCTGATGAGCAGCTTAAGGTGCTCAAAGAGACCTGTGTGAGCCAGCTCGACCTCCAACTAATGTCCAGGTTAGAATAAATTTCGAATTTAGGGTGGTCAGTAGCCCTCTCAATATACACGCTGAATAGTTCCAGAAATGACAGGAGAGTTGAGAGGTGGCGGAAGCACTGCGACATGCGCAGTCTTCTGCGATCCGCTGAATTGCGCTCAAACCTTTCGGAACTTGGGATCCGAGCGCACCACCTCATTATGGGATCGCGAACAGGAGGGTCGGTGACGTGCACTTGCCAGGAAGACGAGGCCGGCCGTGCCTTCTCCCCTATTCCTTCTTCCGTTGTCTTTCGGTGATAAACGCACCGAAATCACCACCCTAATTACACTTCTTTCCGTACAGGAGCTACATATATGGGCTCTGATATGTGCAGTGGCAATCACAAGCAAGTCGGAGACGGGCGAGATTTAGCATCTCCTGTTTTAAGGCGAAAACCTTTCTGGGCTCATGGAACAAAGTCCCGTGCGCCAGAGTTGTGCTAGAGATTTGTGCGCGAGATATGTGCTTGAGATCTATCATATTCCGCGAGATTCAGCGATTTGTGTTCTTGTCTAGCGTTCCTGCAATCTGCAATCCACACACCTAACGCCCGTTGAGGAGCTCCAGGCGACAGGAGTGGTGGTGTACCGTGCAAACTTGCATTTGCCGGAGAAAGTGTGACAGATACTGCGCCTTTCCTTTCGATAACAAGATGATAGATGAAGGGTAGGCTTTCGCCATTCTCCTCTTACGAGACATCTTAGAGACCCTCTAATTTGTGAACAGTTACCTTTATGTTTAAATGAATTCGTTCCATCTTTGCCACCTACCTGCTTATTTAAAATATGTCAGAATGCTTTTTCATCGTTCGTATCGTGGTGTTAACTTCACTGACGATCGCTGCGGGATGTGTTTTGAACACTATAAATATTTTCATTGGAATTTTTTATTGTTTACGTGCTTTTGGAAAAATGTACTGTATAATATGTATAGGTTATTCATATCGGGCATTCAGAGCAGTTTTAAATGCTAGATGTATTTAGGGAGATGGTGATCGTAAAGTATTCCGCTGGAATATTAGCAGTTTAGGCCTTTTTTAGGATAGCTTAGATACGTGCATATTATTGAGCCCTAATTCGTCAAATGATGATTGTCCGCCTCTAGGCAAATCCAAGACTCGCACGACCTCCAGAATACCACCCCTAACAACCGCTAAGGAGCACGCAACGGGTGAGATGCTTTTTTGTTTGTGATTATTCTCCAAATATTGTTTTTATTCGGCCACCAGCAACCGCCTTCAATTCCGCTGCTTGTGAGGCAGGCGAGGTTCTCACTTGGAATTTTTTTTCTTACTTTGCCTAATGGTAGACTTTACAAACTAACGATGAAGGCGAAAGCTAATTTATTTATATCCAAACCATCCTTGAAGTGGCGGTGCAATTTTACTTCTAACCAAGGGTATACAATTTATTTTTGCCTTATGTTTTCTTTTTAATTTTAGACTACAGTTCTAAATGTATGTTTCGGATAATCACTGTGACTGCGATATTACTTTGCCGTTTGTAACGTTCGCATATAATTCCTCTTGTCACGACACAATGGGCTACTTAACCATCTTCTATACGGCCGCGACCCTTCCCTTCCGCTTGACAGTGTACTGCCTCCCACCGTTAATGCCAGTTCCTATGTTCGTGACGCCATATCTCGAGCTGACGGCGCCCGTGTTATTGCTCGTCGCCGACTGGCTTCCACCCAAAATTCTCAAAAATGCCGCCATGATTCTCCTCACCGGGACGTCCACTACTCTTTGGGCTCTCTCGTCTTGCTCTGGACTCCCACTCGCAGAATCGTAGAGTTGGGCTGCATGTGAAGCTCTTGCCACGCTACGCAGGACCCAACCGTGCTTTAAGTTCAGTCACTTCCGTGACATACGAGATCACCCCTGTGCATCCGCCGCAACAGTCCGCTATGCCACGTACCGATATCGTTCATGTCGCCAGAATGAAGCCGTACTACACCTGCAGTAGTTCGACCTAGTGAGTGAGCATCGGGGCTGCGCTTTTCGTGTGTGTGTGTGTGTGTGGGGGGGGGGGGGGTAATGCTGTGCGTCCGTGTGCTTTGAAGAAGACCACGATCAACAACAGCGACACGGAAGGAAGACAAAGCTGGAGCAATGGTAGTTGGTGCTAACGGAAGGTTGGCGCTTATCCGAACATTCACTCCAGTCATCAGCCCTTGCGTTCTTCACCTAACCTTCTTGCCAGGTATCAATATCGCTCTTGCAATTTATTGTTCATTGTGTCCAGGCTAAAGTTTTCCCCCTCGGTTAGAGCTGAATATCTATTGTGTAGCGAGATCCTGAACTCCCCCCTTTAGTTCGTTGACGGACATTTTTCGTACTAATCTGTTTTATTCTTCAGATTTGGACTAATTCGAGACCTTACCATCCTGCGGTCACTGCTAAGGTAATAGGTAAGCTAATATTAGCTATAACTGACAGTCCATTGTAGTCCCTAAAAAGAAATTTCAGCTTAGTCTGTTGAGTGTTTTCGTCTTGAGAAGTTTTTAGAGGCTGATATAATGTTAGAGATTACTGTTTTTTGCGAATATTTTGCCCAGAAGCAGAACATTTGTTTCAATTTTTGATATCCAGGAAGAAATCCTCGTGGTTAGAGGATTGGATGGGGTATATATTCGATGTGCCGGACCATTGCCTGGTTCTCAAAGACGAGGTAATTAGTGTTTCGTGACACCATCGCAGCAGTAAAACTAGCTGAGCGAAAAAGGAGTGGGTTGTTTTCCCGCATAAGTGTGATGTAGTTCACGTCTCTCATTGTACAATATTGAAGTTCTTCGCCTATTAAGGCGCTGATCAATAAGTGTTTATTGCTAAGAGCAGGAAGTTCACGACGTGTTTGTTGAGTTCGTTAGCGAATATATCTAAATCCACTGCCTCCAGGCGTTGTCAAACGTTTTTGACCCTTGTTTACCAATTTAAACTCGGACGGCTACTTAATTCCAGCGACAAGCGAAGCATTTGTGTCTGTTAGATTGATTGTTGTTTTGAAACAACAGCCGGAGACCATCTTCGTGCGCTATGTACACCATGTTATTTTCACATGATAGAATTTTGCATCTTTCCTGTGGGAAGCTGCATTCACTTTTGCATTTGCGGCTATATTCCTCGTTCGCTCTGCCAGTTGCTAAGCCAGAGCCACCGCCTATTTATTAACCCAGCTGTGGGAGCTTAACAGGCTTGTAATGAGCCTGACAATTGGCATTAGGTGGGTGCAGTAACAAAATAGTCACGAAACTAGGCAACTCTGATTACACATTCGGGTCTCAAGAGCAAAAGAAAATTAAGATGCCATAATGTCATCATGTCCGAAACGCTTATGCATGAATTGCTAAAATCCTTGGCGCAGACAGCTGGAGCTCACGCGGCGTGTACGTGCAATTCATTTGCGTGTACTTTGGGTGAAGTATGGAGCTCACCAGTAATTCAGTTTTATCGAAAATTGATTTCACACCTTGTGAATGACCTCATCAGAAATTGCACTATGACCGTCGTCTGTCAAATCTTCCCAATGTGCTTTGTCACTAAAATTGACGTTCGAATACTCTGAACAGCCGGTATTTTACTGAGCGCCAGATAAAAGCAATTGAGAGCCGATCGCTCGCATGAATACGCGAATACTAAACTATGTGAGTCCATCATGCGTAAAGCCTGACACGTGCTCGCAAAAAGCGAAGCACGCGTCCCGTGTTCCCATAGCGTTTCTTACTCTTACCTAGAGGGAAAGCTGTGCTGCCGTCTATGGGAGTTTACATGGAGTTTCCAGACCGCCAGTTCAGCCACCATGGGCGCTCAAAGCATCATGGGCCGGAGAGCTACTGAGTGCAGAACTACAACTTTTGGCCAAAACTAATGCAAAGATAAGCGTTGATCTACCGTAAATAATGTCCTAAGATTGAATATTGTGACTATAAATTGCAAAAAGAGAGAGAAACAGCATGTCAGTGTGATATTTATCCAATATAAGCGCGGGCTCTTTCTCCTATTGGCTTAGTTTTGAGCAGCACAAATACCAATATTTCGCGCTTAATAGGCAAAATTTAAAACAAAAAAAAAAACGTTATAAAAATATTTATAGTTGTGCGATCACTTTGGCGACGTCTGCTTTTGCGCCTTCGCTACTATGACTTTCGCGGTCTATGTACGCACCTTCAGATGATGATGATGACGAAAAAGAAACATTGCAGTAACGCCACTCCACGTACCCGAGAAAAACCGACTGTCCCGCAACAAGTAGCACACCGGCCCATGAATCTTAGCGCGCCCATGGTGGCTGAAGGGCAGCGCCTTCAGCTTTCCCTCTAGTTAGTGTAAGGAACTGTATGCGTGTTCCCTAAGCATTACATGCCGTGAAAATTCAAGGCAGGTGAGCGAGCTTTTGGCTCTTCCTTGATCGCTCAACCGCACAGCATACAGAAACAGACGCTGTAATGCAGGAATCAGTGGCCTTTCTATCAAAGGCTTTCGCCCCATCGCACTTTAGTGGGCCAAAGTGCCTTAAAAACATTTTTCGAGAGGAAAATATAAAGCTCTTGACACTGACCAACTCAGAAGTAAGAATGTAAGCTCTCTTCCAGGAAATAAGCAGATTGCGTTGAAATCGAGAGAAATCATTTTTTTGCACCTCGATTCAAGATTTGTTTTTTCTTAAGGTATTCTGCCCAGGTACATAAAATAAAATCTTATCTTCGTATTGACCTTCTGCAGACTTTGTGATATTTTATCGCGTCCTTCGTTTCGCCGCCCAGTACGGTTTCATCAAGTTGTGTATAACTACGATTAGTTCACCTATCTTTCAGTTTTCTCAAACCACGGTGCATGGTCACGTACCCATATTTTTTGGCACGTTTCTGAGTGAGGGCAGGTGGCAGGTGGAACTTAATGTTCTTCAGGGGGGTGGCTAGTCGGTGTCGCTTGTCAATAGTGCAGGCGCTTCCAACTGTTTGCGCAGACAACGCGGTATTTTCGCCAAGTGTCTGCGGTATTGCTAATACTGTAGGATAACTGCCCTTTGCACAATCCCTTTTTCACGCTTTTGTAATCTGTTACATACCCGTAGCTGACGCTCGCTATGTTTCGCCGAGTGCTTTAGCCTTACCGAGTGCCATTTCAGGCCGCTTGCTGTGAAGTATCAGTGCATGTAAGCCTTGATATTGACCTTGGTATATTTTGCTGCAGAGAGGAGGTCGAAAAAGTCTTGAGGAAGAAGGCTATCCAAATGTTCTGGCTCGTCGGCCTGTTCTTGGCCCTTGGAATGATTTTCCCAGTATACTTTGCTGTGAAGCCATATCGTCCAATGGTGTTCGGTAAGTCTTAATAGTTAAGGTTTCGGTTGTTGCTCTTCTTTTGGGTGGTTGTGAGGGTGCTAGCTGGTTCACGGTAAAAGTCGCTTAGAAGAACATTCTTAATTTTAATCCCACAGTACGGTTGGGCATTACAGTAGGGGGGGGGGGATATATCAAAGTAAAATAAAATTCTACATGCAGCACACTTCGTCTTGACAACACATGAGTGCACACTTTTGTCCACTAAGCATCGATTAAAACATTTCACAGGTTATGAAACATAATCACAGTATACCTGATTTCGCACTTTTGTGTACAGCCCTCCGACGACAGAAAGTAATAAGCCGAACAGTCCCGTGCTTGTAATAAATTGTCCACCTAGTTGTCAGTATTCAGCGCATCGCGAAATTTCATGTCGCAATTTACGATTCTCTAAAACTGTTTGCGCAGACAACGTGGTATTTTCGCCAAATGTCTGTGGTACTGATATCTGTCGGATAACACTCTTTTGCAAAATCCCTCTTTCACGCATTTAGAATATGTTACGACCCGTAGCTGACTCCCGGTATGTTTTGACTAATGCTTTAGCCTTACCGAGACAGTTTCGGCCTGTGACTACTGCTTAATTCCCACTGCCTATCCTCGTGACGAGAGGTGATCTGAAATATCGCTATAGTTAACGTTAGTCGCAGCCTACGTGCCATTTCAGGCCGCTCGTCGTGAAGGATCAGTGCATGTAAGCTTTGGTATTGAGATTGGTTTCTTATGCTGCAGAGAAGAGTTCGAGATTGTGCTGAGGCGGAAGGCAGTTCAAATGTTCAGGCCTTGCCGTGTCTTCTCGGTGCTTGGCGTTTTCCCAGTATACTTTGCTGTGAAGCCCTACCCAACGGATTATGCTGTCTTCATAGGTAAGGTTTCCGTTTTTTCTCTTGTGTGTGTGTGTGTGTGTGTGTGTGTGTGCGTGTGCGTGTGTGCGCGCGCGTGTACGTTCGTGCGGGGGGAGGGGGGGTTGAGAGGATTGCTGGTGCACAGTAAAATTTGTTCGGAAAAACATTTTTAATGGAAGCTCCATTTCTATGCTCTGTTTTGAACCTGGATAGGGTAGAAAAGGGAGGAATCGCGGGCGGGTAAGTGTAATGGGAGGAGGAATGTTGGAGGAATGGGCGGGTAGTTGTAAATTTGAACTGTTCGTCATAGAACACTTGTGCTCTGCACCCCGATCATTCACCCACCGGCCAGTTTGACCGACGCCTGTAGCCGTTGCGGCTGATCACTGCGCGCACATTAGAAGTAGCGACAGGCTGATCTCTTAAGCCACAATACACAAACCACATCAATAAAGCAACATAGCAATTCAATTATACCTGTGCAGTTTTTTTAACTAAAGATAAAGCTAAAGGTAAACTTAGCAGGAGACAAAGCGCACTGTTGAGAACGATACAAATATTCACAATGTGAGACTTTTGACATTGCCTTGAGACTCATAGAGCTCTATAGCTAATTTTGGGCCGCCCTTGATTAATGAACGTCTTTTTTTCATACTTCAGCCTTATGCCCTTTCATGAACCAGACACACCCAAGAGCTACTTGTAACCGCAAGAAAGTCTAATATCCTTCCTTAAGTGCGTCAGTAGCTCTTGAGAACACCTTGTTTCGGCGTCAGCAATGTAGGCGTTTTTCAGAACGCAACAGAATTTCAATCTATGAGCCATTCGTTCTTCTTTTTTTCGTTCTTTCTGCTAGTGTCCTGTGATTAGCTGCTCCGATAGCGTGCAGGATGTACCCGGTTTCGACCGAGCTTCGATTGAGTCACGTTTCAATAGAAGGGAAACAGAGAAGCGCTCATGTTAAGTATGCTATATAAGTATATGTATATATGTAAGTATGTGTAAGTACAGTTATGTAAGTATATAAGTAAAAATACATCAGCTGGTTTAAATTATTACGCGGTCCTCCAATGCGGCAGCCCTCACAAGACAAATGACTTGGAGTCATTGAACTTCACATACTTCCACTTCTCATTGCATGCCAGCTCTATATTGCAACTCTAATGAAGCCGTCGTTTAATGGGTCACAAAGACAGCTGTTTGAATTATTGTCTCAGGGGACAGAGTTGATAAACTCTTTGAAGCTATGTAATCTTTTCTGAATCATAGAAGCTCACATTTATTAATAAATAATTATAGTGTAGAGGACTCCGTTATTGCCATTAAAAGCGAAGTACGCAGCGTGTTGCTTCACGAATCTGACGCTAAAAGAGGTTCGCACGTCGTAGCACTAGTTGAGAAAATGGCTGTTGTCAGGAATGTATGTAGTTCTTTTTACCTTTCGTTCCTAGCAACAATTCGGTTTGGGAAAGTAAAAGTTCAAATTTTTGTTGCTTTCTCTGCTCATCAGTTTCTTAATGTGCACGTCGAATTAGCGGGGGACAAGTAGGAGACACGATTGACATTGTCACTCGATGAGCATGAGGAACTACGCTTTGTGCAACACTACCTGCACACAAGAAAGGACTCTCACTAGTATTGAATACTCCCCTTCCTCCTTCCACGATGAGGTTATGAGAACATTTTTCACAATCGACGTGTTCTAATCATGATGTCAGGATCGACGTGTCCGAAACGCTCATGCATCAATTGCCAAAAATGCTTGGTGAAGGCGCTATCAAGGCGGAAAGCATAGCTGGAGCTCACGCGGGGTGTGCATTTATGTAAAAACATACAGCCAGACTAACCTTCTTTAAAATACATCTCTGCGTGTGCATATAGTGACAATGCAATTCATTTGCCTGTACCTTAGTCGAAGTCTGGAGCTCGCCAATAATTCACTTCGAAAATTGTGCACTCTGTGAATGACTTCAGTGATTGCACAATGACCTTCGTCTATCAAGCCTTCTCAAAGTGCCTTACTGCTAAAAGGGACGCTAGAATACTCTGAAAAACAGGTATTTTACCTAGTGCAGAATAAAAGCAATTGAACGCTCATCGTAGGCATGAATACATGAATCCTAAACTATGCGAGTCCGTCATACGTAAAGCCTGACGCGTGCTCGCAAAAATCGAAGCATGAGTGTAGATTTCACTAAACATATTTTGACCTGAGAAACCCGCAAGGCAGGTGGACGAGCTTTTTGCGCTCCGTCGAACGCCGCACCGCACAGCATACGTAAACAGATGCAGCAAAGCAGGAATCGGTGCCTTTTCTAACATTGGTTTTCGCCCCATCGCACGTTAGCGGTCCAAAGGGCATTAAAACATTTTTCGAGAGGAAAATATACGGCCCTAACATTCGGTTGACTCGGGCCAACTCAGAAGTAAGAATGTAGGCTTTCTTCCAGGATGTAAAGCGGATTGTGCAGGAATCGAGAGAAATTCTTATTTTGCAACTCGAATCAAGAATTGTTTTTGTTAATCTGCTCTGCCCAGGTGCACAAAATAAAATCCTATCTGCGCATTGACCATCGGCAGACTTTGTGATGATTTATCGCATGCTTTGTTCCATCGGCCAACACAGTTTAATCAAATTGTGTATAACTACGTTTAATCCACTTATCTCGCAGTTATCTCAAACCACGGCGCATGTTGATGTTTCTGTATTACTTGGCACATTTCTGAGTGGAGTTTAGAAAAATGAGGCCTTGCGCTCACTGGACGTAGAGAGAAAGGCGACAGGTAGAACTGCTGGAGATGGGAGGTAGGTCCTAGATGGCGTATGTAGGAAGGCGGGGGCAGGGCTGTGCTGAAGTGAGTGAACAGCCACGGTGAAGGGCCAATTAGGGGGGTGGCTAGTGGGGGGCGCTTGTCAATAGTGCCGGCGCCTCCAGCTCTTTGCGCAGGAAAATTAGTGTTTTCGACAAGTGTCTCTGGTACTGATAATGCTGCAGGATAACCTTCCTTTGCATATTTAGAATTTGCATATTTAGCTGACGCCCGGTATATTTCGTAGCGGCGGCCTATGCCTACCGATTAACCCCCACTACCTATTCTCGTGTGGAGAGGACATCGGAACAGTTAACGGTCGCCTATAAACTGACGTGCCAATTCAGGCTGCTCGTTGTGAAGTGTCAGTGCATGTAAGCTCAGATAATGACATGGCTTTCTTTTGCTGCAGGGAAGAGTTTGAGATTGTTCCAAAAGAAAAAGCCAAACGATTGTTTGGTTTGGTCGGTCTATTCTTCGCCCTTGGACTCGTCTGCCTGATTTACATCGTAGTCGCACCCTACCCAAAAGACTTTCGTAAGTCTTACAAGATATCAATTATTACGTTTGTTTTGGTGGGTAAGGAGATTGCTAGTTGGTTCACGGTAAAAGTCGCTTAGAAGGACATTCTTAATTTGAAGCTCGAGTTTGTTTATTTATGCATAATACCACAGAACCATTAAGCATTGCAGCATGGGGGGGGGGGGGGGGGGGGGGTTGGATATATCCATATATCCAAGCAAAATGAAATCGTACATACAGCACAGTTCTTCTTGACAACACATGACAATAGTGCACACTCTTCTCCTCAATATCGCAGCACACAGGACAGCTAAGTTTTAAGACATTGCTTTAAAATAAGTAACGACGAAGGTGACCAAAGCAAATAAAACCTTAAGCGTTAAGCGCCAACAAGAAATCGTCATTACATAAAACAGAAGCCACTGAAACTGGCAAAATATTCCACTTCTCCACCGTTCTGGGAAAAAAGAATGTTTAAAAAATTAGCTTTGCATTGAAATGGTCGGATCCTTTTCGGGTGGTCTCTTGTTTGCGATACATAGCTTGCGACAATGGTATTTGTCTTCGTCTAGGGGAAGAAGACAACCTTTGCTCTGTGCTCTTTCATACTGTGTAGCCATCGTATACAAGCACAACAACGCTAAAGACCCGAAGAAGTATCGTCGATATTTTGCTTAATATTTCATTTATCGCATTGCACTGTCGCGTAATTAGAAATATTAGGCAAGATATCTAGGTTACTTCGATGGGGTCTTTAGCGTTGCCATGCTTATATACGAAAGACTGGGAAATGATACCTTGATGTTCGTCAAGGGACTTCTAAATGACGGGAAAAACATAATCTAAGATGAGCGACAATGCCTCGGTTAGATTTTTGGACTTCTTTTTCAAAGTTCGATGGTAGCGTTGTGGATTTTGTCGGATTGGAGGAAATCGCACGTCATTTAGGTGAAATGTGGTACCGCGGGTGATGCAGCGCTTGGCTGACTGTTTCTTCCGGTGCCGAAAGTGCTTTTCCAGTTTTCAAAACTATTCAAGCGAGAACTAGAGCAATACGTTTTTGAACATGAAAATAGTTTTATATTCCAGCGCTTAATTAAAGTTTGTAGCTTTCGATAAGAATTAACCTAATTTTTATTTTTCACTGATTGGCCCCTTCTTGCACAATACACATTTTGTGTACTCCATTTTTAATACAGTAGCAATAGATGACGGTTGTAGGTAAGGGCAGCAGGCAACCAATAGAGTGAAGGAAGGCAGAAACAAATATCGCATTGAATGGTCCATAATTTAAAACACCTGTGCATCATAACCTACTCTGACATCAGATTCTAGACAGACAGCTACTATCACTTGCAGTATTCGCTCAATTGGTTCCGGGGACCAACAGTAATAGTTGAAATTTTTATCATTTGATCAAGCAGGGTGTTTCTTGCCGAGTGGGTTATTTTTTTCTACCTAATTGAGCACTTAGTATGATAAAATGAACGAAAGGCTGCCCTCGACACGGTATACATGGAACGGTATACATGGCTATGGACAAAATATTTACTTAGGCGGAAGACATAAGCTGCGTTTTGCGCTGCACCGTCTAGATCCTCGCCCTTTAACTGCAGATAAGATCTTTGGTCCGTGGCCACGGCAGTCGACCGCCTTCAAGGCATACAATGCACTGTTTAGCATTCTAACAGCCACCGGCTTGTGCGAGAAACTTTGACTGTGCTCTACTTTCTCTTCCTCTTCTCCTCTTTAATCCCCTTATCCCTTTTCCCCTGTGTAGGGTAGCCAACCGGAGGCCTTTCTGGTTAACACCCTTGCCTTCCATACTCATCACTATCTGTCTGTCTAGGTGTCAACACAGGTATATGTAAAAAATTTGCTGTTATGAAACGTGAGTTTTGACTGTTACCTGTAGCTGATGCCTTCATTCTGTTTCTTATTCCATGTTAGATCCCGCCGTAAAAGGTAAGTACAGCCCGTGAAGCACCGACTAACACATTTCACAGATTATTAAACATAATCACAGTATAGCGTATTTACACTGTTGTCTACAGTTCGTGGTTTTTCTTTTTCCCGTAAGCGAGATTTTATGTCGCAGTTCATGATTCTCTAAGAAATGTCGGCCCGCGTCTAAGCACTATCATTCAGAACTTTGTTTAATTTTCTTGTAACCTTTGGAGATTGAGTATAGAGGTTGGAGACAGGTGGAAATGGATGGCTGATGAATAAAGCGGGGGGGGGGGGGGGGGGGGCGGCGTGGAAGTGAGTGAAGCGGCGCGCGGTGCAGGTTCTGTGGGGGAGGGAAAGGGGGGGGGGGGCTAGAGGGTGGCGCTTGTCATAGTGGGGCGCCCCCTCCATCTCTTTGCGCAGACGACACAGTATTTTCGCCATATGTCCGTGGTACTTACTGGTACTGCTGTCAGATAACAGCCCTTTGCACCATCCCTTTTTCACGCATTTAGAAAGTGTCACGGCCCCGTAGATGACGCGCGGTATATTTCGCCGAGTGCTTTAGCCTCACCGAGACAGTTTCGGCTTATGAGTACTAGAGAGGCTATCTGAAATATCACAATAGTTATTACTCGCCGTGACACATCCGTGCCAATTCAGGCCGCTCGTTATGAAGAGCCCGTGCATATAAGCTTTGATACTGACTTTGGTCTCTTTTTCTGCAGAGAAAAGTTCGAGATTGTGCTGATGCAGACAGCAGCTGAAATGTTCTGGCTTGCCTGTTTCTTCTGGGCACTGGGCTTTATTTGCTCAGTACACTTTGCTGTGAAGCCCTACCCAACAGATTTTGGTAAGCCTTCATAATTTTCGCTATTTCTGTTGTGTGTGTGTGTGTGTGTGTGTGTGTGTGGGGGGGGGGGTGATGAAGGTTATTTCACAGTAAAATTTGTTTTGATAAAAAAGTCTTAATTTGAAGCTCGAGGTCTATGCTCTGTTGTGAGCCTGGAGAGGGTAGAACAAAGAAGGGGGACAGAGGAGCCATCATGCAAGAAATACGCCTACCCATACTGTGGCGTAGTAATATACTACTCGCATCTATTTATCTAATTTTTATTCTATTTTACCCTAAAGGGCCTTACAAACATTTTATAAGGAATTGCCGGCTCTACCCGGTTCCGACTGAGTTCCGATTGAGTCACGTTTCGATAGAAGCGAAACAGAGAAGCGCTCACGTGCAGCACGATCTTATTGCACGTTAAGTATACCCTACTGGTTTAAATTATTACGTGGTCCTCCAATGCGGCTGCCCTCATAAGATCGATGACTTGGAGTCATTGAACACCAGATACTTCCACTTCTCTTTCCATGACAGCTGTATATTGCAATTGTAGGGAGGCCGTTATTTAGTGGGGCACAAAGACAGCACCGTGAAATTTTTCTCAGGGGAAAGAGTTTATAATCTCTTCGGAGCTATTTAATGTTTTCTGAATCATAGAAGCTCACATTTGTTAATCAGAAATTGTAGTGTACATGACTCCGTTATTGCTATTAAAAGTGTAGTGCGCAGCGTGTAGCATCACAAATCTGACGCTAAACGAGGTGCGCACATCGCAGCACTTGTTGGGAAAACAGCTGTTGTCAGAAATGTATGTATTTCTTCGTTTGATCTGTCGTTCCTAGCAAAACTGCAGTTTGGGGAAGTAAAAGTTTCGTTTCTTTTTCAGCACGTCAGTGTCCCAATGTGCACGTCGAATCAGCGGGGGACCAACGTTTTAGACCAAGCGCACGCATATAACAGACTAAACCTCGCGCTTGGCGCATGATGGCCTTAGTAGCCTATGTGTCATCAAACCCCACTAAAAAACATGTAGGAGACAAGACTGACATTGTCACTCGATGAACATAAGGAACTAAGCTTTGTGCAACACTAACTACACAGAAGTGTTTATAAAAGGGGTTGCAGTCACATCCCCTCTATTTTTAACTGGTATAAGCTCAAGTTCACAACTTGAAATGCCATGAGTTGTCGTATTATGGCTCCCCAAAAGCACCGGTCTACCTGCTTCATCTGTCGAAGCTTGAATACGGACCAACTTTCGCAGCGCGAAGCGATCTTTAAAGCCACTGACCAGGATCTGGATATTTCAAGGAAACAAGCTCAGTGCTTCGACCGGGTGTATCCTATAGCCTGCAATATAATGCACGATGTACGCGCAGGAAAGCAATAACGGTACAAAGCAAAGCTCTCTCATCCTCTCTTTAGGAAAGCCAACCTCCTCGTTTTCTACGCTGGCCCGTTGAGCCCTCTGTATGACGAACCAGCCAGCACGACAGCCATTCGTCCCTTTCTGAACTGTCTCGTAGTGTGCCCAGCTCGCGCGCGCTCTTCACACCCGTGATTTCCAGCTGCCTACAACCACACGCATCCAATAAAAGCTTTGTTTCTTGTCGTAAACCTTGTACGCCTCGACACCACATTCGAGCTCTCTAAAAACTACGTGCATTCGTTCTGTCGACAAAATGCAGAGGCCGCTGCGGACGTCGCGGGCGGCAGGCCGATACTTCGGGCGCACCCGCTGCAGATGAGGAAGGCTGTTCTTTTGCTGGATCCTGTGAAGCAGGACCCTGCCGAGCAACCAAGTGAGCACAACCTGTCATACTTGAGTGATCTGTGGCGTGTGGCGCTCATACACTGACGCTAGTGCGAATTGTGAAAGACCCAAACATGCAGTGCAAAAAGGCACACACATTCATACGTTGATTGGCTTGCTTTCCAAAGAAATGGCAGCGGGAACATCTCGCCACGCTTTAGATACCCGTTGAACTCTGGCAGCCCTTTGAGGGTGCAACTGGGCATGCGGCAATAAACTGCCTTCTCGACCTTCAAACAAAAGTCTTCTAAAAGTCCGTTTTCACCTGCCCCAGCACCTCTGGAATGCTGAAGTAGCAAAAAGCAGTAAAACAAACTGCCAAGGCGGGACATGGCGGCACGGCTCTAATTAAACTCGGAGTAGGGAATAGGACGAATTTAGTTAGCGGAGACTATTCGACGAGACTGGAAAGAGAAATTCTTCGGAGACAGAACGGGAGGAGAGGAGCGTTTAGGTGTAGGTTGATTTTAACAGTTTGAAATCCGGTGTTAATAAGTGTTCTAAATATGTTTCAGCCGTTTGTTTAAGACGAGATTCCTCCCGACGTCCAGGTTAGATAGAGAGTAAAGCTGGAACGATTATCTATTATTTTTTTTTATCCATGATTCCAACTCCTTGCGCTGCCTCCCCGGCCTTAATGAGCAGCGCGTGGTGCTCAGAGATAGCCGTGTGGGACAGCTCCGCTTCACACTAACGTACAGGGTAGAAGAAATTTTGAATGTAGGGTGGTCAGTGGCCCTCTCAATGCCCACGCTGAGAAGTTCCAGAAATGACAGGATAGCTGAGAGATGGTGGAAGCGCTGTGACATGCGCGACATGGCGCAGGTCTCTCCGGTGTGCTCGATTGCACTAGAACGTTTCAGAACCGGAGGTTCGAGCGAACCGCCTCATTAAGGGATCGAGAAGAGGAAGGTCGGGGACGTGCACATGCCAGTCATAGGTGGGCGACAATGTCTTCTCCCCTATCTCTGCTTCTTCGGTTGTCTTTCGACGGTGAACGCACCGAAAACGCCACCTTCAATAAACGTCTCCCCGTGCAGGAGCTACATAGGTAGACTCTGATACGTGCAGGGGCAACCATAAGCAACTGGGAGATGGGCGAGAAGATCTTTTAACGTCTCCTGTATCTCCTGTTTAAAGGCGAAAACCGTTCTGGGCTCATGGAACTAAATCCCATGCGCGAGAGTAGTGCGCGAGATTTTTGCGAGAGACCTGTGCGCAGTCTCATATTCCGCGAGATTCCGCGATATGTGTTCTTGTCTAGACAAGCTTCCTGCCATCTGAAATCCCACATTTGAAAGCGAGATTCCGCGAGATGTGTTCTTGTCTAGCGTTCCTGCCATCTGCAATCCCACATTTGAATGCGCACCGAGGAAGGCCAGGTGAACAGGAGCGATGGTGCAAGCACACTTGTCAGTGAAAGTGTGACAAATACTGCTCCTTTTCTTTCTTATAAACCAATTATACGTAGACCTGCGACGAACGCCGATAACAGGCATACCATGAGAAGCAAATGATAGGAGATGAAGTGTAGGCTTTTGCAATTTTTCTCTTTAGACTTGGAACTTGTGGGACAGGTACGTCACCGCCACTTGCGGCGGGGACTAGCCTGCCACCGAATTTTTATGTTGTAGGCCGTCATTGCCACCGCTTGGGTGGTGGACTACGGCTGTTGCAGTGTGCGTCTTTCTCGCTAATATGGGTACCAGGTCACCAGGGAGTTTAAGGAAACGAGCGCGCACACGCTTCGACACGAGCTTTTCTTCCCGGGAATCCTTCTACGTCCTTCCTTGCTTATTTAGGCTCCCCCTCTCCATTAACAACATATTGAGAGATATTACAGCATTTGCGCCTTAAAAGGCAGATATTCCCGAAGCCCGCTAAGGGTCTTAGTTTATCAGAAGAGCGTCACCTTCGAAGGTTACAAACTATGCTATTTAGTAATATAGCAACACTTCACGCCATTGATCCAGAGTCCTTTTAGGCGCAGCGCAAATGTTATGGCCAGAAGGCAAACTTATACCATATGGTATGGGCTTGTCAACAAAATACTAGTATTGGCATAATAAATGAGCCAACGTGGGAAGGCTGGGAAACGGCCCTGTCCAGCTCGGACATCGAGGAACAACAAGCCTTATTCGAAAGATCACGTGCAGCGGCTTTTACCAACGGTGTCCCGGACTAGGCACCCGATCAACCTCCTCTTAATCTAAGCCAATGTCAACAAATGTTTTCATCATCATCGTCATCATCTACCTCTTGTTTTTCTTTCTTATCTATTTTCTCTTCTGTCCGCACGAGGCAGCGGAGGGGGCTCAGCTACAGCGCCAGTAGCAGGCCCGTGCCTTTTAACGCGGTAGCGTTAAGGAGCTCGTGTCGCAGAAAAGCCGGTGTCGTCGGCGGCGCTGGCCGTGAGCGATAAATCCCGGCATGCACTTTATAAATAAAAAGCAACTTCCAAGACGGACTGGGTGGGAATCGAACCAGGGTCTCCGGAGTGCGAGACGGAGACGCTACCACTCAGCCACGAGTTCGATGCTTGAAAGTGGTACAAAAGCGCTTCTAGTGAATGCGGTGTTGCCTTAGAAACGTGCCGTAGAACGTTATACTGCGGTGTATATCGGTAATTATGAGCATGTTACTTACAGAAGTCGCAGTTAAATGAGTAGCGAAGTACGTTTATGCTACATTGCTTCTGCGCTCTGCGCACATGCAGAGCCTTCTTGCGGCAAACACAGAAGAACCCCTCTTCGCAATGTGCGGCGCTGCCCCGACACGTGGCGCGCCACTCGCCCTTGACCTTTCGCGGTGCACTCTCACGGGTTGTAGAATAAATTGCGTCGTTCCTTTCTTTAGATCACTATCTTCGCTCACCCGCTTCTTCCCTTCGGGCCGCGCGGGTACCGGTGCGAGGGTGCCCAAATACCCTTGCGTTTAATAAGTTTTCTCGACGAGGTGCAATAACGCTATCGCGTTCCACTCCTGAAGGCGAAGCTTAAGCGTCCTCCAAATTTTCTTCTCCTTCTTCCTTGAGCCACAACGACAACTTAAGAGACTTTAATAGACACTCTAATTTCTTTTTGTAAACAGTTACCTTTATGTTTATGTGATTTCGTTCCAGCTTTGCAGCTTACCTGCTCATTGATAATATGTCAAATTTCTGTTTCATCGTTCGTATTGTGGTGTTAACTTCACTGATGATTGCTGCTGGACGCGTTTTGAACACTATAAATATTTGCAGTCGAAATTTGTTTGTTGTTGTTTCCAGGTGTTTGCAAAAACGTGCTGTATAAAATGCGTAGAATATTCGTATTAGGCAGGCATGCCGAGCATGTGTGAATGCCTGATATATTTAGGGAGGTTGGGGATCGTAGAGTACATCGCTGGAATATTAGCAGTTTAAGCCTTTTTTCTGATTGCTTAGATAAGTGCATAGTACTGAGCCCTAATTCGCCAAATGATTATTTTCTGCGTCCAAGGATCTCCAAAACTCACGCCCTCGAGAGAACCACCAAGGACTACAACTAAGGAGCACGCAACGAGTGAGATGCTGTTGTTTTTGTGATTACCCTCCAAACGTTGTTTTTTCTTCGGCCACCAGTGTGCACTTTCAATTCCGCTGCTTGTGAGGCAGGCAAAGTTTTGACTTCTAAATTTGTTTTTTCATACAGTGCGTAATGAGAGTTTACCACCTAACGATGAAGGCGAAAACTAATTTGACATGTTTCCAAACCGTCCTTGAATTTGCGGTGCAATTTCACTTGTAACGAAGGGTATACAATTTGTTTGCGCCGTATTTTTTTTTTTTTTTTGTAGCTGGAAGTTACAATTCCCGATCTATTCTGAAAAACATTGTGCGCTGAAATTCGCATTAACCGCCTCTGAAAAATAGGTCCGCGCCATAGAAAGTACAATATGCAGGTTCCTTCTCACTTGAGTTTGCCGGCGCTTACTACTGCAGTGAACTCGAGCAAGTTAATTCATCTGAGATGAGCTACAGCGACTGGGATAGCTTTCTGGAGTCCTTTTTGACTGGTTGAGAGGTCATTTCAAAGAAAGACGCCAGTATTGCTGTTTTTGTCGGATTGGAGGAATTATCACGTCATGTATTTGAATCTGATACCGCCCGTAATGCAGTGTTTGGCCGACGTTTCTCGTTCTTTCGATGCCCATAGGAGCGTTAGTGCTTTATTCAAACGAGAACTAATTTCCTGGGCAATATGTTATTGAATATGAAAATAGTTTTATTTTGCAGAATTTACTTATGGTGCCCAATTTGGTGAGATTTATGCTAAATATTTTTTGTTTGGAACGATTCATTCAGTGTGCGTAATATCCGGGTTGTCAAACAATGTGTGATCTTGTAGTCCACTGAATTTTGTGATCGCCTCTGAATCACCGAGTTATCGAGAGTTACTGAGCATTTATGACCCATTCTGCTTCACAATGTGTTCTTCAATAGCGAATTTGAGCAGATATCTTGGCGCACCTTACAGAATAACGGGAGATGCCATGGTCATTACGTCAGTCTTGACGGACGTGCCAGCCCGCCTCATTAGATGAAGCAACAATTTCGATTGCCGCCATACTCAAATATCCAATTCGCTGAATTGGCACCTGCGCGCACCAGTAATAAGCTTTTGCGCTCCGTTGAAGTCTTGTACCACTCAATCAAGCAGGGAGTGCTCCTTGCCGAGTAAGTTTTTTTATTCTCCTTTCAGTGCCACTCCGCGTCACAATACCCTTCGGTAAGTGCCAGTTTTTCACCAGTGAGCTCTAAATAATAGTCAGCATTTTGTACGGTTATTTGTCGGTATGGCAGCGTTCGGAATCGGGAGTTTACGAAATCTTCTGTTTCAGCAGCATACACGTATTTCAAACAGAACGCAATAGCATTTCGACTGGGGAGAGTTGCTGATATTTGCATGGAGAACAAACAGTCAATGACAATGAGGAGAGCGTCAGATTTTTCTGGACGTAGATGTATGTGAAATAATATTCGCAATTATGAAGATAAAAAAAAAACAAACATAATTCCGCTTGGAGACTAGCCCATGATTTCTGAGTGATGCGTCCGGCGGTAATCGAGCTGAGTGACGGTGAAGGCAGTTCAGCGTTCTACTTTCAGTACTATTTATATTACGTGTAACCTATTGATGAGTGTGGTCACCGGCACCTTGATGTGCTAGTGCGGCTGTCATGAGCACGAAGAAGCCTGTTCTGACAGAGAGGATAGTATGACTGTGTTATGACACCCCCCCCCCCCCCCCCCCCCCCCCCCCTTCCCCCGACCTTTTTGGGTATCCACGACATCAAAGTGGCCAGAACGAAGCCTTCTCTAGCCCCATGAGCAAACAAATGCAAGGAAATATAAAGAAATGAAGGGAGGAAGAACTTCTCTGCCTATGACTACCGATTAATTCCCACTGCCTATCCTCGTGACGAGAGGCGATCTGAATTATCGCAATAGTTAACATTAGTCGCAGCATACGTGCCAATTCAGGCCGCTAGTTATGAATTGCCTGTGCATGTATGCTTTGATATTGGCCTCGGTTTCTTTTGCTGCAGAGAAGAGTTCGAGATTGTGCTGAGGCGGAAGGAAGTTCAAATGTTCAAGCTTGCCCTTGTCTTCTCGGCACTGGGCTTTTTCCCAGTATACTTTGCTGTGAAGCCCTGAGTCTGGTAAGTCTTCATATATAAGGTTTCCGTTATTTCTCTTGTGTATGTGTGTGTGTATGCGGATGATACCACTTTAATGGCAGAAAGTGAAGTGGAACTCAAGAGGCTTCTGATGCGCGTACAAGAAGAGAGTGAAAAGTTTGGGCTTAAACTGAACATTAAAAAGACGAAGATCATGGCGTCTTGCCCTATCAAGTCCTGGAGCATCAATGGACAAGAAGTGGAAGCTGTGACAGATTTTCTGTTCTTGGGCGCCAAGATTACCTCGGAAGGAGACTGCAGCCATGAAATTAGTTGACGCCTGCTTCTGGGAAAGAGAGCAATGGTTAGCCTTGACCGCCTAGTAAAGAGCAGAGACATTAGTCTGCCAACCAAGATCCGTATAACCCGTGCTATGGTCTTTCCAGTTGTGATGTATGGATGCGAGAGTTGGACTGTGAAAAAGGCTGACCGCCGAAGAATTGACGCGTTTGAATTGTGGTGCTGGCGAAGACTCTTAAGAGTTCCTTGGACTGCCAGAAGATCAAATCAGTCGATATTGTCGACCATAAACCCTGACTGCTCATTGGAGGGTCAAATTCTAAAGTTAAAGCTCAGCTACTTTGGTCATCTGATGAGAAGAGAGGAGTCACTGGAGAAAGATTTGATGTTGGGAAAGGTTGAGGGTCGCCGGAGAAGGGGTAGGCAGCGAACGCGATGGTTAGATGGCATTCTCGAGGCATTGCAGATGAAGCTATGTGATGTTAAGAAGATAGTGAGATACCGGAAAGCGTGGCATGACATGGTCCATAGGGTCACGAAGAGTCGGACACGACTGAACGCCTGAACTGAACTGAACTGATGTGTGTGTGTGTGTGTATGTGTCTGCGTGCGTAAGTTTGTGCGTGTTGGTTTGAGAGGATGATTGCTGGTTCATAGTAAAATTTGTCTGGAAAAACAATCTTAATTGGAAGCCCCAGTTCTATGCTCTTAGTTGAACCTGGATAGATTAGAAAAGGGAGGAATCGCGGACGGGTAGTTGTAATGGGAGGAAGAATGTGTGAGGAATGGCCGGGTAGGTGCAAATTTGAACTGTTCGTCATAGAACACTTGTGCTCTGCACCCCGATCATTCACACATCGGCCAGTTTGATCGACGCCTGTAGCCGTTGCGGCTGTTCACTGCGCGCACTTTAGAATTATCGGCAGGCTGGTCTCTTAAGCCAGAATACGCAAACCACATCTATGAAGCGACATAGCAATTCAATTATGCCTGTGCAGTTTTTTAACAAAAGATGAACTAAAGGTAAACCTAGAAGGAGACAAAGCGCACTCCTCGTGCGGAGAGAACATCTGAAATGTTGCAACAGTTTACATAAGTGGCCTTGAAACTGACGTGCCAATTCAGGCAGCTCGTTGTGAAGTGTCAGTGCATGTAAGCTTTGATAATGACATAGCTTTCTTTTGCTGCAGGGAAGAATTTGAAGAGGTCCTGAAATACAAAGCCAAACGATTGTTTGGTTTGGTCGGTCTAATCCTTGCACTGGGACTAATTTGTCCAGTTTGCATTGCTGTGGCCCCATTCCCGACAGAGTTTCGTAAGTCTTACAAGATATCGGTTATTACTTTTGTTTTGTGGGGTTAGGAGATTGCTAGTTGGTTCACGGTAAAAGTCGCTTAGCACATTCTTAATTTGAAGCTCGAGTCTATTTGTTTATGCATAATACCACAGCACCATCAAGCATTGCAGTAGGGGGGGGGGATATATCCAAGCAAAATAAAATCGTACATGCAGGAGAGTTCCTCTTGACAACACATGACAATAGTGCACACTTTTCTCCTCAATATCGCAGCACACAGGACAGCTAAGTTTTTAGACATTGCTTTAAAATAAATAACGAGGAAGGTTACTACAAATCAAATAAAACCTTAAGTTTTAAGCGCTAAAAAGAAATCGTCATTACATAAAACAGAAGCCACAGAAACTGGCAAAATATTCCACTCCTCCACCGTTCTGGGAAAGAAAGAATGTTTAAAAAAATTAGTTTTGCATTGACGTGGTTTGATCTTTTTCGGGGAATCTGTTCTCTGCGATACATAGCTTGCGAGAATGGTATTTGTCTTCGTCTGGGGGAAGAAGACAACACAGGTTATGTGGGTACGTTATGTGGCCTTGTTGCCAAGAAAAATGGAAAAGCATACGGGAAAGCCTAGGCAGTTAGTTGTTTTGGGGGATATCGCGATTCCAGAAAAAGTTGCTGATACCCTAAAGAAGGGCCCGAAATAGAGTGTGCCGCCCAAGATTCCAGCTTGTGAGCTTCTGTCCTTGAAGAGAAAGATAGCGGATAAAGCTGGTGAAGATCGGGACCGATGCTTACTGGATGGGCTTGATAGTATTATGAGGATGTCTTGGAACAAGGACCTGGTACCAAAGGGAATGTACTGCAGAAGTGGTGAAGTTTTTTGAAAGGAATAATCTTCGATTACTTCAAACGGACAAAGAAGGGGGCTTTGCTGTGATGCCGGCTGGACTCTTTGAAGAGAAGGCGATAATTGCATTTGAGAAAGATTTTGTTACAGTGAAGAAGAAAGTTTGCAGAACAAGAACTATTGCGTTATGTAATGATATGAAGCTAACCAGGTTGGCAAAGGGGATCAGTGAATGCAAGAAGGCTTGTTTGGATGTATTCTTCACTGTTAAGACTCATAAACCGAACTCGGCTTTCAGATGTATTGTGTCTGAACGTAATGCGTGGCAGAAGCAGATCAGCCGGTATCTTCTTAAACATTTAAAAGGTTTGGAGGTTCATGATCCCTTTGCTACTAAGAATTCTTTTGAAGTGATCAATTTTTTAAAAAATCAAACCAATCTTGGGTATTTTTTTTTTCTATTGATGTAGATGATTTGTTCTATTCGGTGCCACATTTAGGATTCTTTGAATCGGTGCGGGAATGCATTGAAAGTAATGGGACTATAGACTTTCAGAACTCTGCTGGTGTCAATGTGGACAATTTTCTAGCCCTACTCGACTTTTACCTTAAGTCCAGTGTTGTGTCGTTTGGGTCCTATTTATATGTTCAGAGAAGGGGCATTTGTATAGGGTCATGTGTTGCCCCAGTTCTGTGTAACATCTTTTTATCCTGTGTTGACAGAGCAATTTATACATCCCTAATGGTTCAGGTTTTAAAATTTTTAGATATGTTGACGATTTCTTAGTCATTCTGGATAAGGGCTCTGCAGTGAATCAAAGTGTGGAAAGTGTGCTTTCTATTTTTAAGCTACAAGGAAAAGGGCTTACGTTTACTCATGAGCTACCGGTGGACAACAAATTGCAGTTTCTTGATTTAAATATGAAAATTTGTAATAGGGAAGTGTGCTGGAAATATTTTCCCAGGGCTAAAAAAGAGCTACTTCCATATGGATCAGCCCATTCAAAGACTATTAAAAGAGGGATAGCTTCCCTTTCTTTGGAGTCGGCCTTGTTAAAATCATGTGTACATATGGCAGAGGAAAGCTTCAATAATCAATTACAAAGACTTGATGTGGCTGGTTTCCCGGTTATGATTATATGTGGGGTGGCAGAGTCTCTGCTTCAGAAAATGAAATGGAAAAAAAGATTGCCAGATATGTTGAGAAATAAACGACCACAAGGGATCCCCTATATAAATAGAGTTGCACACTGCCTGAAAAAGGTGGCAGGTAGGTTTGAGGTGCCAGTTGTGTTTTCTGCCTCCAAAAAACTGGGTGGGTTATGTGCATTAATAGGGAGGAAAAAGAAAGGACAATGCGATAAGAAGTATGTAAAGAGTTTTATTGGATGTCGGGTGGGAGTGATTTATGAGGTTCCTCTGACGTGCGGTAAAGTATATATTGGGCAAACAGGAAGATGTATTAATGATAGAATGAGGGAACACGAGAAGTCCATAGAAAATGGCAAGGGGTCAAATTTACCGTTGCACTGTCAAAAGTGCAAGTGTGAGCCGTTGTTTAGCAGGCTTAACATTTTAGGAAAGAGTCGGGATAAGATGGCGCGCGAAATTTTAGAGGGGTACTGGACACAGAAGAAAGAAGAGTGATGTATTAGTGAAGCTTCGTTGAGTTTACGTAGAAAAGAATTTACTTTTATTGAGCAATCGTCCTGAGTAATGCAAAGAACGAGATTATTATCGGGCCTCAAGCTGTTATTCTTAGCCTGAAGCTGTTATTCTTGGACTCATCTTAGGTTTTGGGGCCATGGTAGTTTAAAGAATCCTTTTCCCTCAAGTACATGGGCTTCGTAGCTTCGTAGACGTTGGCAGGTTAAAGTTTTTCAATACATAGGAACTACACAAGTTATGTGGTGCGGATGGACATGTCCTACTGTATATGTGTGGCGGTGGTTTTTAGTGTATGACTATGTGACTATTTGGTGATATTTGCTTGTCCAGCGTGGTATGAGTTACTGGGCAAAGCAGAGGTGTGGAGTAACAAGACAGAGTAGAATTTGTGACTGTCATGTTTGGACGATGTTTATGGTCTGCGAGGAACTAAGTGCCACTGTAGAAGAGGAGGAGTGGTGAAGAGGAAGTGTTTTCAGATTCTTATTACAGTTGGTAGTGTGCGCGTGTGTTGTGTATCTTCTCTTGTGTTTCTGTTTTTTGCGCCACATTTCTGAATACGAAGTCTATATTCCAGCGCTTAAATAAAGTTTGTAGCTTCAGATAACAATTAAGCTCTTTTTTTTTTGCTCTGATTCGCCCGTTCTTATACAATACAAATTTTGTGTACTCCATTTGTAATACAGTAGCAATAGATGACAGTTGTAGGTAAGAACAGCAGGCAGCACCGATCTCTCTCTTTGTAACGTGCTTTCAGATAGACGGTGCACAATAGAGTGAAGGAAGGCAGAAACAAATATCGCATTGAATGGTCCATAATTTTAAAACACCTGTGCATCATAACCTACTCTTACATCAGATTGTAGACAGACAGCTACTATTACTTGCAGTATTCGCTCAATTGGTTCCGGGGACCAACAGTAATAGTTGAAATTTTTACCATTTGATCAAGCAGGGTGTTTCTTGCCGAGTAAGGTTTTCTTTTTTTTCTGCCTAATTGCGCACTTAGTATCATAAAATGAACGAAAACGTCATCAAATGAAGGCACACCCAATCAGCTCCTCGTTAGGAAAGGAAGATAGGCTTTTTTTCTCACAGAGGTATCCAACAGTCGCACTTTAAGGCTCTGACCTTAAGTCATGCCGTAAAACGCTTAGCAAATGGGAATTTATTATTTCATTTTGCACTTATACACTATCTGATCTTTCACTATGTTTAAAAAGATGCCTTTTATGTGTTGGAAACTTAAAACTACCGTGCCGCGTAAATGTGATCCAATTACTACGCTTACAGCCGTCTGCTAATATTTCACCTGAAGTTCATTTTGTCCAGCGACGAAAATTGCACGTTCCGTTTCAGTTACCGAGCGCGAGAATCCGGCTCTCTGGCCAAAGTTGTTGAAAAATACAAATGTATTCTCAAAGCACGATGTTAGCTAGCGGGAAAGGTGCTGTGGCATCTCAATTACACTTCTTGGCTCCCGCGTTTTTGAATCTTTTCAATATTTTGGAAGCAACATCTGTAAATGCGCTGACCAACAGGGGCTTGCACGAAGTGTGAAATCGCGCTATCATTGTTTTCTTAGACAATGTCTTACGAACTGCTGTGCACCTTTGCTACAATTAGCTTATGAAGGTAGTTGAACGTTTCCAAGTCGCATTATATTGATTAAATTGTTTCAGAACTTTCGGACACTGAAACGGACTCCGAGTATGACAGTAAGTAAAATCCATTAATCCTCATCGCGTTATAGTAGCGCCAGCGAATTTGCGAGCTTTGCCTGGCGGCATGTCACAATGCAATAAAAAGTAAACATATTTAAAAACTGACCAACTGGCATAAGGAACACAGGGTAGCCTTTATGTGCACACCGGTGTACTGTTGGCGTCCATATGTTTATCTGGCGCTTCATAGGGGAAACAAATTCTTAGCCCGCGCCACTGCAAACCTTTAATTGCATACTTTCAGGCCATCAGATTGAAGCGAATCTGCTTCCGCTTTGGAGGACTTCGTCGAAAGTTGCAATGGCGTGCGGGCGGTTCTTCCGAATCCTGGCCTCATTCCGAACGAAGCGAAGTGTAAAATACGACAATGATGTGACAGACGTCTGTACGTTACGATGCCGCCGTAGGAGGCGTTCATGAGGACTCTGTTACAGTGTTGCGTTCTCTCACTCGCTCTTTTTTCTGGTCCCCTTTCTCTTCCTTCGAATTAATAGTGATAAGTCTTTGAATGATCGTTAATGGTTTTTTCGCGCTTTACGGCTTCCTTTCCTACCGTTCTTTTACCACCATTAGCAAATACCGTCCCAACTAGCGCAGCCTGTCATTCTTAATTTGTTGTCTTCTTTTTCTTTCCAGATGACCTTGTAATGGAAGGTAATCCCTTAGGCTTCGTTATATTCATTTAATGCAAAATTGAGAAAGAATGATTCGTACATATTTACACTCGCTAACCAGTCTCAGTGAATGATGCTCTCTTCTCTCGTGCATGCTTTTCTCGAATGCACCAACGAGCTTCGTCGGAATGTCCTAGCTTGAAAAATACAAGAACTTGTTTAGAATTTTTTTTCTGAGCATAAAACTCGTGGCCGTGATGGTTAGCGGTTTGTGAAAGCATGAAATATTTTTGTAATTTCAGTTGGCAATGCGGCGGAACTGAAACATACTGCAAGAATTGCGTGAAGAGTACTGAAATATATAGCCTATAGTGCAAAACAGCAGCTGTCCTTTGAACCGCAAAATCTTTTCTTCGAACGGAAATGTCAGTTTCGCGAGGGGTCAAGTCTCAAACGGCGGATTTTAAACCCTTTCTTACCCTGCGAAGCCTAGGGCAAACTAAAAATAAAAGAAACGCGTAGTTGGAAATACCGGGCATACTTCTTGATACAAAAAGGACCTTCTGCCATCAGCTCCTTGCCACCCACTACTTCAGAGCATGGTTATGTTTTGGCTTGGTTTATGACGTGTAACATCTCTAAGCGACTCTCTATGAGAGAGGCCGTAGTAGATGGCTCTGGAAATTTCGACCATCTGTGGTTCTTTAACGTGCACTGACAACGCACAGGGCAGGGGCTCCTTGCTTCCGCCTCTATCAAAAAGCTACCGCCGCGACTGTGATTCAGTTTTTTTAACGTTTGAGAATTACTATGTTTACAGCAAAGTGTTAGCACTATTATTTAGCAGTATGTCCAATGCCTTCGGAATAGTTGACGTCAGAAGGCCCCGTCATTCAAGCCTGCTCGCATCTTTCTACCTTCTTACCCCCCTAAGCCATCATGCTGCCGATTCGGCCCGCGACAGGCTTATGCCTTTGTTCTTAGATGGTAGCAGGTAGATAATCTACTCTGAATGGATTGCCGAAGGTGACTCATTTCCAAGATTAACGTGGTACCTTGGAAGATGGCGATTCGATTAGGTTTTCGCGCCTTGAAGCCCATCTACCTTTGCCTGCGCCTTTTCAGCCTCATCATTAATGCATACATCGCCTGCTGGTGCTTTGTCTTGAGCTTGAGGTAAACGTCTCTTGTGTTCTAGGCGACTCATCAGCGCAATTCATGCTGATGACGTAACATTAGGTAACTTTGATTAGGTTTGTTTGTTTTTACCATTGCAACAGAGTAGAGTACAAAGACGATAATTAGTGCTTGTTCGCTCCTGACCGTTTGATACGCGAGGGACAAAATTTCGCAGGCTGCGCCTAGCCCACGTAACGAATTCAATGTAACAGCCGACATAATTTAAAAAATGTGCGATCTCTCAAAACGTTCATCTGATTGTTGTGCGGTGTTCACCGAAGAAATAGTGGGCGATGTTTTGTTCGCACTTTCCTGTAAACGGATCGTATGCGGCTTCCTTTCCAGCCTAAACGGTAGAAACACCTGACGCTTGAGCATTGGCTGCCTGGCGGGCAGCACGAGCAACAAAAAAGTTAATTCAAGCGATGGTGGAGGCAAAATATGGGCCCAAGAGGGCAGCAAGGGTATACGAGCAATATAATGTCGTCCAGCAAATGTGCCCCGCGGGTCGCTGGCAACAGCCGAGCAGATAAAATGACACATATTGTAGACTTATGTTACAATAACAGGAAATAGTTTGAATATCCGTTTTGAATTTCATCATGTTTTTCTTGTCCTTCCGTCTTCCAGCAATTCGGAAGAAGATACTAGCACCGAAAGGTAAGCAGGAGCGCTTCGCTCCTTGCAAGAAATAGACGCTAGCCAGATATTAAGTTATTTACATTTCTTGATAGTGAGTGCGATTGATAGTTTACTTATCTCGGAGCTGTTGTCGTGCAATGCATCCACGAATGAATGTTTTGCAAGTAGCCAGTGCCGGTAGAGGTAGTGAAGAGCTTAGGTTCAGAAGTATGGAAAACTTCGAAGGATTTTTCTTTTTCAGAATGGTGCAACATGAGCGCGTTGATTTGTGGTCGCCAGGAACGTTAATTTTGGTGGAAGTTTCAGGAGCAAGACCCGTGAAAATAAAATATTTGGCATAACTATTGTCATGCGTTTTTAATAACTTAAGAGCCGCTGTGGCAGTCAGAGCGATCCTTTTTTAAGGAAATCCATATTTCTCAGATAAGCCATTATTTTGCGGTCGTGTTCGGCTCTCACACAGACTACATTACCTGTCTACAACACATTTCTGTCCATTGGGGAAAACAGCTAGTTTTAAAAGAAACGGTAGACATGGCTATGGACAAAATATTTAGGTAGGCAGCCGGATAGTTCGGAAATCTGCAGGTGACAGCGGCTATTTTCTGCTGGCGCTAACTCCTACGCTCTCGAGCACGGCTTTCCTAGAAAAAATTTTGGAGCTCTGAATGTGGGGAATCAGCTTTCTGTCTACGCCTTGTCGCTGGAGGCGCCCTCCTCATGGCGAGGCTTGTAGCCCATCTCAACTCGGTTTTGCCGCTGGTATGCTTTTTGCTCAGCGCCGTGTGGAACATAGTCTCTTACTCCGGGTATAAGCCCCGTGAACGCGAGGAGCCCCCTACGCATCACCTTTAGCTGTCTGTCGCAGCAACCGGCAGGCTATTCACGCACAATTATTTTTCGGTTTGTTAGCTTGACTACCGGCACGTAGATGCAAATGCTTATTAACTTCAGAGTTGCTTCCGCTCAGCCTTGCTTGGAAGACAAATTCTCCTAGTTGTAGTTGAGTCAGGAGAAAGATGGTTCGAGATGCAGACGCAGAGCGATAGAAAGGGGGTGAGGATAACGGGAAAACCGCTGAACCCATTTATTACTGCATTATTTTTTTTCAGTGGCTAAGATTCGTTGCTTCTTATCCCCCCTCCCGTCCTTACGCTATTTTGGTTTGGTTGGTTGGCTTGGGGGTTTTAACGTCGCAAAGCAACTCGGGCTATGAGTGACGCCGTAGTGGGGGGCTCCAGAAGTTTCGACCGCCTGGGTTCCTTAACGTGCACTGACATCGCACTGCACACAAGTGCCTAGATTTTCGCCTCCACCGAAAAGCGGCGGTCGAAGACAGGATTCGGTCTCGCATACTTGGGTACAGTACTCAAGCGGCGTAACCACTGCGCCACCTCGGCGGGTCCCTTGCGCAACCTCGTTCGGTGAACTTAGGCGTACGTACCGATAGGCCGAGGATGGGTTCCTGAAAGCAGCTCACACTGTATTTCAGCTCACGCAGAAAGTGAAATGTTATTTTTTTTTTTTGTTAATGTATCACCTGATATTGAGTGCCGCTGTTGCTCAGTCGCAGACAGTGTTCGATATCTGAAGGCGAAAGCCTTTATAGGCTCACGAGTCTCCATCCGCGAGAAGTGTACACTGCTTCGCACGGTTGCATGGAATACCGAGATATTGTGACGTCATCACCCGGTGACATCGTCAGCAATGACAAGACGTGACGTCATAATCGATGGCATCACCAAAGAATTCATGCATATACGAAGCTGACCCCGTCTGTCGTCCTATCCAGGCGTGCGTGCTGCGCCTTTCCTTTGGCGTTCTTCGGACGCTGCGCCGCACTGCGTCGGTGTGCAGACGCGGACGCAGTAAACCAGGAATCAGCGTCATTTCACACAAAATATGTCGCCCGAATGAAGCCGTACTACACCTGCAGTAGTTCGACCTAGTGAGTGAGCATCGGGGCTGTGCTTTTCGTGTGTGTGTGTGTGTGTGTGGGGGGGGGGGGTCTTCGTCCCTGGACTTTGAAGAAGACCACGATCAACAACAGTGACACGAAAGGAAGACAAAGCTGGAGCAACGGTAGTTGGTGCTAACAGAAGGTCGGCGCTTATCCGAACATTCACTCAAGTCATCAGACCTTGCGTTCTTGACCTAACCTTCTTACCACGTATCAATATCTCTCTCTGAAATTATTGTTCATTTCGTCCAGGATAAAGTCTTCACCCTCGGTTAGAGCTGAATATCCATTCTGTAGCGAGATCCTGAACTCTCCCCTTTAGTTTGTTGATGGACATTTTTCGTACAGACAGTTTTCGTACTAATCTGTTTTATTTTATTCTTCAGATTTGGACTAATTCGAGACCTTACTATCCTGTGGTCACTGCTAAGGCAATAGGTAAGGTAATACTAGCTAATAACTCACAGTCCATTGTAATCCTTAAAAAGAAATTTCAGCTTAGTCTGTGTAGTGTTTTCGTCTTGAGAAGTTTTTAGAGGCATATATAATGTTAGAGATTACTGTTTTTTGCACATATTTTGCCCTGAAGCAGAACATTTGTTTCAATTTTTGATATTCACGAAGCAATCCTCTGGGTAGAGGATTGGACGGGGAATATATTCGACGTGCCGGACAAATGCCTGTTCTCAAAAACGAGGTAATGAGAATGTTTCGTGACGTCATCGCAGCAATAGAACTATCTGAGCGAAAAAGGAGGGGTTGTTTTCCCGCATATGTGTTATGTAGTTCACGTCTCCCTTTGTACGATATTGAAGTTCTTCGCCTATTAAGGTGCTGATCAATGAGTGTTTATTGCTAAGAGCAGGAAGTTCACGACGTGTTTGTTGAGTTCGTTAGCAAATATATCTAAAACCACTGCTTCCAGGCCCTGAAAAACTTTTTTGACCGCTGTTTACCAATTTAAGCTCGGATGGCTGCTTAATTCCAGCGACAAGCGTAGAATTTGTGTCTGCTAGATTGATTGTTGTTTTGAAACAACAGCCGGAGATCATGTTTGTGCTCTATGTGTACACCATGTTATTTTCAGGTGATAGAATATTGCATCTTTCCTGTGGGAAGCTGCATTTACTCTTGCATTTGCGCCTATATTCCTCGTTCGCTCTGTCAGTTGCCAAGCCAGAGCCACCGCCTATTAACCCAGCTGTGGGAGCTTAACAGGCTTGTAATGAGCCTGGCAATTGGCATTAGGTTGGTGCTGTGACACAATCGTCACGAAGCTAAGCATATCTGATTACTACACAGTCGGGTCTGAAGAGCAAAAAAAAAAAAATTAAGATGCCATAATGTCATCATGTCCGAAACGCTTATGCATGAATCGCTTAAATTCTTGGCGCAGACAGCTGGAGCTCACGCGGCGTGTACGTTTATGTTAAATCACTTATACAGCCAGACGTAACTTTCTCCCAAACACATCTTTGCGCCGTGCATATAGACACAGTGCAATTCATTTGCGTGTACTTTGGTTGAAGTATGGAGCTCGCCAGTAATTCAGTTTTATCGAAAATTGACTTCAGACCTTGTGAATGACCTTATCAGAAATTGCACTATGACCGTCGTCTGTCAAATCTTCCCAATGTGCTTTGTCGCTAAAATTGACGTTCGAATACTCTGAACAGCCGGTATTTTACTGAGCACCAGATAAAAGCAATAGAGAGCCGATCGCGCGCATGAGTACGCGAATCCTAAACTATGTGAGTTATGCGTAAAGCCTGACGCGTGCTCGCAAAAAGCGAAGCACGCGTGCCGTGTTCCCTAAGCATTACATGCCGTGAAAATTCAAGGCAGGTGAACGAGCTTTTTTTTTTTGGCTCTTCCTTGAACGTCCAACCGCACAGCATACAGAAACAGATGCCGTAATGCAGGAATCAGTGGCCTTTCTATCAAAGGCTTCCGCCCCATCGCACTTTAGTGGTCCAAATTGCCTTAACATTTTTCGAGAGGAAAATATAAGGCCCTAATCTTCTGTTGACACTGGCCAACTCAGAAGTAAGAATGTGAGCTCTCGCCCAGGAAATAAGCAGATTGCGTTGAAATTGAGAGAAATCATTTTTTCACCCCTAGAATCAAGATTGTTGTTCTTTCTTAAGGTCTTCTGCCCAGGTACGTAAAATAAAATCCTATCTTCGTATTGACCTTTGGCAGACTATGTGATATTTTATCGCATTCTTCGTTCCACCAGTAAGGTTTTTATCAAGTTGTGTATAACTACTTTTAATCAACATATCTTGCTGTTTTCTCAAACCACAGTGCATGGTCATCTACCAATATTTTTTGGCACGTTTCTCAGTGAGGGGAGGTGACAGGTGGAACTTACGTGAAGCGCCACGGTGAAGGTTCTTCAGGGGGGTGGATGGTCTGTGGCGCTTGTCAATAGTGCAGGCGCCTCCAACTGTTTGTGCAGACAACGCGGTATTTTCGCCAAGTGTCTGCGGTACTGCTAATGCTGTAGCATAACTGCCCTTTGTACAATCATTTTTTCACGCTTTTGTAATCTGTTACATACCCGTAGCTGACGCTCGGTATGTTTCGCCGAGTGCTTTAGCCTTACCGAGACAGTTGCGGCCTATGACTACTGCTTAACTCCCACTGCCTATTCTCGCGTCGTCAGGCCATCTAAAATGTCACAATAGTTAACTTTTGCCGTTTTGAAACGGACGTGACATTTCAGGCCGCTCGCTGTGAAGTATCAGTGCATGTAAGCATTGATATTGACCTTGGTTTCTTTTGCTGCAGAGAGGAGGTAGAAAAAGTCTTGAGCAAGAAGGCTATCCAAATGTTCTGGCATGTCGGCCTGTTCCTGGCCCGTGGAATGATTTGCCCAGTATACTTTGCTGTGAAGCCATATCGTCCAATAGTGTTCGGTAAGTCTGAATAGTTAAGGTTTTGGTTATTGCTCTTCTTTTGGGTGGTTGTGAGGGTGCTAGCTTTTTCACGGTGAACGTCGCTTAGAAGAACATTCTTATTTTAAACCCCAGTTTATTTATTTATTTTTATATATATATATATATATATATATATATATATATATATATATATATATATATATATATAATTTATTAATTAATGCATAATCCCACATCACTGTTAGGCATTAAAGTAGGGAGGGGGATATGTCAAAGCAAAATAAAATCGTACATGCAGCACACTTCCTCTTGACAACACATGACAAGAGTGTGCAAACTTTTGTCCACGAAGCATCGATTAAAACATTTCACAGATTATGTAACATAATCTCAGTATACCTGTTTTGCACTTTTGTGTACAGCCCGCCGACGACATAAAGTACTAAGCCGAACAGTCCCATGCTTGTAATAAATTGTCCACCTAGTTGTCAGTATTCAGCGCATAGCGAAATTTCATATCGCAATTTATGATGCTCTAATAAATGTCAGCCTCTGTCCAAGCACTATCATTCAGATCTGTATTTAGTTTTCTTGTAACCATCACAGATTGAGTAGAGTGGAGGGAGACAGGTGGAAATTATGTAGGTTGTTAAGTAGGTCCTAGATGGCTGATGAATAATACCGGGGGTGCGGCGTGGAAGTGAGTGAAGCTCCGCGGTGAAGGTTCTGTAGCAGAGGCAGGGCGTGGCTAGAGGGTGACGCCTGTCAATGGGGGGGGGGGGGGGGGGGGGGGTACCTACATCTCTTTGCGCAGCCAAAGCGGTATTTTTGCCAAATGTCTGTGGTACTGATGTCTGTCGGATAACACCCTTTTGGCAAATCCCCTTTTCGCGCATTTAGAATATGTTCCGACCTGTAGCTGACGCCCGTTATGTTTCGACGAGTGCTTTAGCTTTACCGAGACATTTGCGGCTTATGACTACCGCTTAATTCCCACTGCCTATCCTCGTGACGAGACGCGATCTGAATTATCGCAATAGTTAACATTAGTCGCAGCCTACGTGCCAAATCAGGCCGCTCGCTGTGAAGTATCAGTGCATGTAAGCTTTGGTATTGACCTTGGTTTCTTTTGCTGCAGAGAAGAGTTCGAGATTGTGCTGAGGCGGAAGGCAGTTCAAATGTTCAGGCTTGCCCGTGTCTTCTCGGCACTGGGCGTTTTCCCAGTATACTTTGCTGTGAAGCCCTGAGTATGGTAAGTCTTCATATATAAGGTTTCCGTTATTTCTCTTGTGTATGTGTGTGTGTGTGTGTGTGTGTGTGTGTGTGTGTGTGTGTGTGTGTGTGTGTGTGTGTGTGTGTGTGTGTGTGTGTGTGTGTGTGTGTGTGTGTGTGTGTGTGTGATTGCGTGCGTGCGTTCATGCGTGTTGGTTTGAGAGGATGATTGCGGGTTCATAGTAAAATTTGTCAGGAAAAACAATCTTAATTTGAAGCCCCAGTTCTATGCTCTGTGTTGAACCGGGATAGAAAAAAAAAGGGAGGAATCGCGGACGGGTTGTTGTATTGGGAGGAGGAATGTTGGAGGAATGGGCGGGTAGTTGTAAATTTGAACTGTTCGTCATAGAACACTTGTGCTCTGCACCCCGATCATTCACCCATCGGCCAGTTTGACCGACGCCTGTAGCCGTTGCGGCTGATCACTGCGCGCACATTAGAATTAGCGACAGGCTGGTCTCTTAAGCCACAATACACAAACCACATCAATAAAGCAACATAGCAATTCAATTATACCTGTGCAGTTTTTTTAACTAAAGATAAAGCTAAAGGTAAACCTAGCAGGAGACAAAGCGCACTATTGAGAACGATGCAAATATTCACAATGTGAGATCTTTGACATTGCCTTGAGACTCATAGAGCTCTATAGCTAATTTTGGTCCACCCTTGATTAATGAACGTCTTTTTTTCATACTTCAGCCTTATGCCCTTTCATGAACCAGACACACCCAAGAGCTACTTGGAACCGTAAGAAAGTCTAATATCCTTCCTTAAGTGCGTCCGTAGCTCTTGAGAACACCTTGTTTCGGCGTCAGCAATGTAGGCGTTTTTCAGAACGCAACAGAATTTCAATCTATGAGCCATTCGTTCTTCTTTTTTTCGTTCTTTCTGCTAGTGTCCTGTGATTAGCTGCTCCGATAGCGTGCAGGATGTACCCGGTTTCGACCGAGGTTCGATTGAGTCACGTTTCAATAGAAGGGAAACAGAGAAGCGCTCATGTTAAGTATGCTGTATAAGTATATGTATATATGTAAGTATGTGTAAGTACAGTTATGTAAGTATATAAGTAGAAATAAATCAGCTGGTTTAAATTATTACGCGGTCCTCCAATGCGGCAGCCCTCACAAGACAAATGACTTGGAGTCATTGAACTTCACATACTTCCACTTCTCAGTGCATGCCAGCTCTATATTGCAACTCTAATGAAGCCGTCGTTTAATGGGTCACAAAGACAGCTCTTTGAATTATTGTCTCAGGGGACAGAGTTGATAAGCTCTTTGAAGCTATGTAATCTTTTCTGAATCATAGAAGCTCAGATTTGTTAATCAGAAATTATAGTGTAGAGGACTGTTAATGCTATTAAAAGCGAAGTACGCAGCGTGTTGCCTCACGAATCTGACGATAAAAGAGGTTTGCACGTCGTAGCACTGGTAGAGAAAACGGATGTTGTCAGGAATGTATGTATTTTGTTTTTATCTTTCGTTCCTAGCAACAATTCGGTTTGGGAAAGTAAAAGTTCAAATTTTTGTTTCTTTCTCTGCCCATCAGTTTCTTAATGTGCACGTCGAATTAGCGGGGGACAAGTAGGAGACACGATTGACATTGTCACTCGATGAGCATAAGGAACTACGCTTTGTGCAACACTACCTGCACACAAGAAAGGACTCTCACTAGTATTGAATACTCTCCTCCCTCCTTCCACGATGAGGTTATGCGAACATTTTTCACAATCGACGTGTTCTAATCATGATGTCAGGATCGACGTGTCCGAAATGCTCATGCATCAATTGCCAAAAATGCTTGGTGAAGGCGCTATCAAGGCGGAAAGCATACCTGGAGCTCACGCGGGGTGTGCATTTATGTAAAAACATACAGCCAGACTAACCTTCTAGAAAATACATCTCTGCGCGTGCATATAGTGACAATGCAATTCATTTGCCTGTACCTTAGTCGAAGTCTGGAGCTCGCCAATAATTCACTTCGAAAATTGTGCACTCTGTGAATGACTTCATCAGTGATTGCACAATGACCTTCGTCTATCAAGCCTTCTCAAAGTGCCTTCCTGCTAAAAGGGACGCTAGAATACTCTGAAAAACAGGTATTTTACCTAGTGCAAAATAAAAGCATTTGAACGCTCATCGTACGCATGAATACATGAATCCTAAACTATGCGAGTCCGTCATACGTAAAGCCTGACGCGTGCTCGCAAAAATCGAAGCATTAGTGTAGATTTCACTAAACATATTTTGACCTGAGAAACCCGCAAGACAGGTGGACGAGCTTTTTGCGCTCCGTCGAACGCCGCACCGCCCAGCATACGTAAACAGATGCAGCTTGAGAGAAATTCTTATTTTGCAACTCGAATCAAGAATTTTTTTTCTTAATCTGCTCTGCCCAAGTGCACAAAATAAAATCCTATCTGCGCATTGTTCATCGGCAGACTTTGTGATGATTTATCGCATCCTTTGTTCCACCGCCCAACAAAGTTTAATCAAATTGTGTATAACTACGTTCAATCCACACTTATCTCGCAGTTTTCGCAAACCACACGGCGCATGGTGATGTTTCTGTATTAGCACGTTTCTCAGCGGAATTCTAGAAAATTGAGGCCTTGCGCTCACTGGACGTAGAGAGAAAGGCGACAGGTAGAACTGCTGGAGATGGGAGGTAGGTCCTAGATGGCGGATGTAGGAAGGCGGGGGCAGGGCTGTGCTGAAGTGAGTGAACAGCCACGGTGAAGGGTCAATTAGGGGGGTGGCTAGTGGGGGGCGCTTGTCAATAGTGCGGGCGCCTCCAGCTCTTTGCGCAGGAAAATTAGTGTTTTCGACAAGTGTCTCTGATACTGATAATGCTGCAGGATAACCTTCCTTTGCATATTTAGAATTTGCATATTTAGCTGACGCCCGGTATATTTCGTAGCGGCGGCCTATGCCTACCGATTAACCCCCACTACCTATTCTCGTGTGGAGAGGACATCGGAACAGTTAACGTTAGTCGCTTATAAACTGACGTGCCAATTCAGGCTGCTCGCTGTGAAGTGTCAGTGCATGTAAGCTCTGATAATGACATGGCTTTCTTTTGCTGCAGGGAAGAGTTTGAGATTGTTCTAAAAGAAAAAGCCAAACGATTGTTTGGTTTGGGCGGTCTATTCTTCGCCCTTGGACTCATCTGCCTGATTTACATCGTAGTCGCACCCTACCCAAAAGACTTTCGTAAGTCTTACAAGATATCAATTATTACGTTTGTTTTGGTGGGTAAGGAGATTGCTAGTTGGTTCACGGTAAAAGTCGCTTAGAAGGACATTCTTAATTTGAAGCTCGAGTTTGTTTATTTATGCATAATACCACAGAACCATTAAGCATTGCAGCATGGGGGGGGGGGGGGGGATATATCCATATATCCAAGCAAAATGAAATCGTACATACAGCACAGTTCTTCTTGACAACACATGACAATAGTGCACACTCTTCTCCTCAATATCGCAGCACACAGGACAGCTAAGTTTTAAGACATTGCTTTAAAATAAGTAACGACGAAGGTGACCAAAGCAAATAAAACCTTAAGCGTTAAGCGCCAACAAGAAATCGTCATTACATAAAACAGAAGCCACTGAAACTGGCAAAATATTCCACTTCTCCACCGTTCTGGGAAAAAAGAATGTTTAAAAAATTAGTTTTGCATTGAAATGGTCGGATTCTTTTCTGGTGGTCTCTTGTTTGCGATACATAGCTTGCAACAATGGTATTTGTCTTCGTCTAGGGGAAGAAGATAACCTTTGCTCTGTGCTCTTTCATACTGTGTAGCCATCGTATACAAGCACGGCAACGCTAAAGACCCGAAGAAGTATCGTCGATATTTTGCTTAATGTTTCATTTATCGCATTGCACTGTCGCGTAATTAGAAATATTAGGCAAGATATCTAGGTTACTTCGATGGGGTCTTTAGCGTTGCCATGCTTATATACGAAAGACTGGGAAGGGATACCTTGATGTTCGTCAAGGGACTTCTAAATGACGGGAAAAACATAATCTAAGATGAGCGACAATGCCTCGGTTAGATTTTTGGACTTCTTTTTCAAAGTTCGATGGTAGCGTTGTGGATTTTGTCGGATTGGAGGAAATCTCACGTCATTTAGGTGAAATGTGGTACCGCGGGTGATGCAGCGCTTGGCTGACTGTTTCTTCCGGTGCCGAAAGTGCTTTTCCAGTTTTCAAAACTATTCAAGCGAGAACTAGAGCAATACGTTTTTGAACATGAAAATAGTTTTATATTCCAGCGCTTAATTAAAGTTTGTAGCTTTCGATAAGAATTAACCTAATTTTTATTTTTCACTGATTGGCCCCTTCTTGCACAATACACATTTTGTGTACTCCATTTTTAATACAGTAGCAATAGATGACGGTTGTAGGTAAGGACAGCAGGCAACACCTATCTCTCTCTTTAACACCTGTAACGTGCTTTCAGATAGACGGTGTGCAATAGAGTGAAGGAAGGCAGAAACAAATATCGCATTGAATGGCCCATAATTTAAAACACCAGTGCATCATAACCTACTCTGACATCAGATTGTAGACAGACAGTTACGATCACTTGCAGTATTCGCTCAATTGGTTCCGGGGACCAACAGTAATAGTTGAAATTTGATCAAGCAGGGTGTTTCTTGCCGAGTGGGTTATTTTTTTCTACCTAATTGAGCACTTAGTATGATAAAATGAACGAAAGGCTGCCCTTAAGACGAAAGATTATGATGGTATCTCCTCAGAGTACTACGCCATTATAGCTATTGCCGTAAAACTCTTCTAAATCTGATAAACGTCATCAAATGAAGGCACACCCGATCAACGCCTCGTTAGGAAAGGAAGATAGGCTTTGTTTCTCACAGAGAAATCCAACAGTCGCACTTTGGGTCTCTGGCCGTAAGTCATGCCGTAAAACGCTTAGCAAATGGGAATTTCTAATTTTTGTTTGCACTTATACACTATCTGATCTTTCACTATGTTTAAAAAGATGCCTTTTTAGGCGTTGGAAACTTAAAACTACCGTACCGCGTAAATGTGATGCCATAATCTGCACCACAATTACTACGCTTACAGCCGTCTGCTAATATTTCACCTGAAGTTAATTTTGTCCAGCGACGAAAATTGCACGTTACGTTTCCGTTACCGAGTGCGAGAATCCGGATCTCTGGCCAAAGTTGTTGAAAAATACAAAGGTACTCTCAAAGCACAATGTTACCTAGCGTTAATCGCGCTATCATTGTTTTCCTAGACAATGTCTTACGAACTGCTGTGCACCTTTGCTACAATTAGCTTATGAAGGTAGTCCAAGTCGCATGATATTGATTATTTTTTCAGAACTTTCGGACACTGAAACGGACTCGGAGTATGACAGTAAGTAAAATCCATTAATCCTCATTGCTTTATAGTAGCGCTGGCGAATTTGCGAGCTCTGCCTGGCGGCATGTCACAATGCAATAAAACGCAAACACATTTAAAAACTGACCAACTGGCATAAGGAACACAGGGTAGCCTTTATGTGCACATCGGTGTACTGTTGGCGTCCATATTTTTATCTCGCGCTTCGTAGGGGAAACAAATTCTTAGCCCCTGCCATAGCAAGCCTTTAATTCCATACTTTCAGGCCATCAGATTCAAGCGAATCTGCTTCCGCTTCGGAGGACTTCGTCGAAAATTCCAATGACATGCGGGCGGTTCTTCCGAATCCTGGCCTCATTCCGAAGGAAGCGAAGTGTAAAATACGACAATGCTGTGAGAGATGTCCGTACGTTACGATGCCGCCGTAGGAGATGTTCAGGAGGACTCTGTTACAGTGTTGCGTTCTTCTCTCACTCGCTCTTTCCTCTGGTTCCCTCTTTTCCTTCGAAGTAATAAGTCTGAATGATCGTTAATGGCTATTTCGCGGTTTACGACTTCCTTTCTTATCGGCCAGGGCCCTGACTGTAAGTAGAATTAAGGATTTAATCGCTATTAACCATGCCATCGGCCACCCATTCATTCGCTCCTTAATGTATTAGGAGCTCTGCACGTTGACTTGGGAAACCCACACGTTTTAAATGGAAAAGACAAAGAACACGTTGTCTACGATATCGCTTCCCTTGATTGCCTGGAGAGTTGTTGCTATTTTTTCTAGAGTTCCTGGGAGCCACACCGGTGATGTTGAGGCGACTAGCACTGAGCAATTGTGTTATAGTGCAGCCTACTGTGGGGGTAATTTGTTGCTCCACTGAGCCAAGGGAAGGTTTCTGGGGTGCTAATAACGAGATTAGCCAGCTTAAAACTGCTGCAATGACTCAATAGTTTCGAATTGTGGCTCAGTAACTTACTTCCGGCACCAAACTTTTTCATTACTCTTAAAATAAGGGCTATGCCGCCATATGGACGCATGAGGATAAAAAGATATTCGAGGCGGTAGGAAAAGTTCCTGTTTTAAGCGCCTATACTTCCCTATGTCCCTAAAGAGGAACACTTTGTATAAGAGCCAAGAGTAATCGCACCACTCGAGCTTCACCCCTTTTTCACAATCACGCAAAGGTTATTCGGAAAGCTTCTTGTGACCGAAGACTCTCGAATGCCTTTTCACACTGTTTTGCCCAGGTTTCACTCATTAGCCCCTTGCTGCACAATACACATTTTGTGTCATTTGTAAAAATAGGCGAGGGGTGGGCGGTTAGGCGGGGTAGGGTGTTTAGAATCGGGAATGCTAGAATCCCGGTAATACTGTATACCATATATACAGTCGCTTACCGCTATAACGCATGCCGCCTAAACGAACTTTTTGTGTCCATTCGTCCTTGTCGTTTACCACCGTTCGCAAATACCGTCCCAACTAGCCCAGGCTGCCTTTCCTAATTGTTTTTTTTTTCTCTTTCCAGATGATCCTGCATTGGAAGGTAATCCCGTAGGCTTCGTTATATTCATTTAATGCAAAAATGAGAAGGAAGTATTGGTAAATATTTACATTCACTAACCAGTCTCAGTGAATGATGGTCTCTTCTCTCGTGCACGTTTTTCTCGAATGCACCAACCAGCTTCGTCGGAATGTCCTAGCTTGAAAAATACAAGAACGTATGGAGGAATTTTTTTTTTCTGAGCACAAAACTCGTGGCCGTGATGGCTAGCGGTATGTGAAAGCATGAAATTATTGGGTAATTTCAGTTGGCAATGGGGCGTAACTGAAACATACTGCAAGAATTGCGTGAAGAGTACTGAAATATATAGCCTATGGTGCAGAACAGCAGCTGTCCCTTGAACCGTAAAATCTTTTCTTCGAACGGCAATGTCAGTTTTGCGGGGGGTCAAGTCGCAAACTGCGGATTTTAAACCATTTCTTACCCTGCGAAGCCTAGGGCAAACTAAAGATGAAAGAAACGCGTAGTTGGAAATGCAGGGCATGCCTCTTGATGCAAAAATGACCTTCTGCCATCAACTCTTTGCCACCCACTACTTCAGAGCATGGTAATGTTTTGGCTTGGTTTATGACGTGTAACGTCTCTAAGCGACTCTGGCTATGAGAGAGGCCGTAGTAGAGGGCTGTGGAAATTTCGACCATCTGTGGTTCTTTAACGTGCACTGACACCGCACAGGACAGGGGCTCCTTGCTTCCGCCTCTATCAAAAAGCTACCGTCGCGACTGTGATTGTTTTTTTACGTTTGAGAATTACTTTGCTTACAGCAAAGTGTTAGCACTATTATTTAGCAGTATGTCCAATGCCTTCGGAATAGTTGACGTCAAAAGGCCCCGTCATTCAAGCCTGCTTGCATCTTTCAACTTTCTTAACCACCTAAGCCATCATGCTGCCGATTCGGCCCGCGACAGGCTTATGCCTTTGTTCTTAGATGGTAGCAGGTAGATAATCTACTCTGAATGGATTGCGAAGGTGACTCATTTACATGGACAACGTGGTACCTTGGAAGATGGCGATTCGATTAGGTTTCCGTGCCTTGAAGCTCATCTACCTTTGCCTGCGCCTTTTCAGCCTCATCATTAATGCATACATCGCCTGCTGGTACTTTGTCTTGAGCTTGAGGTAAACGTCTGTTATGTTCTAGGCGGCTCATCAGCGATATTCACGCTGATGACGTAACATTAGGTAACATTAATTAGGTTTGTTTGTTTTAACCATTGCAACAGAGTGGAGTACAAATACGATAATTAGTGGTTGTTAGATCCAGACCGTTTGATACGCGTGGGACAAAATTTCGCAGACTGCACCTAGGCCACGTAACGAATTCAATGTAACAGCCGACATAATTAAAAAAAAAAAATGTGCGATGTCTTAAAACGTTCATCTGATTGTTGTGCGGTGTTCACCGAAGAAATAGTGGGCGATGTTTTGTTCGCACTTTCCTGGAAACGGATTGTATGCGGCTTCCTTTCCAGCTTAAACGTTAGAAACACCTGACGCTTGAGCATTGGCTGCCTGGCATGCAGCAAGAGCAAGAAAAACTAAAACGATGGTGGAGGCAAAATATGGGCACAAGAGGGCAGAAAGGATATACGAGCAATATAATGTCGCCCAGCAAATGTGTCTCGCGGGTCGCTGGCAACAGCCGAGCAGACAAAATGGCACATATTGTAGACTTATGTTACAATAACATTAAATAGTTTGAATATCCGTTTTGATTTTCATCATGTATTTCTTGTCCTTCCGTCTTCCAGCAATTCTGAAGAAGATACCCGCACCGAAAGGTAAGCAGGAGCGCTTCGCTCCTTGCAAGAAATAGATGCTAGCCAGGTATTAAGCTATTTACATTTCCTGATAGTGAGTGCGATTGTTGTTGTTGTGCAATGCATCCACGAATGAATGTTTTGCAAGTAGCCAGTGCCGGTAGAGGTAGTGAAGAGCTTAGCTTCAGAAGTATGAAAAACCTCGAAGGATTTTTCTTTTTCAGAATGGTGCAACATGAGCGCGTTGATTTGTGGTCGTCAGGAACGTTAATTTTGGTGGAATTTTCAGGAGCAAGACCAGTGAAACGAAAATATTTGGCATAACTATTGTCATGCGTTTTTAATTAAGAGCCGCTGTGGCAGTCAGAGCAATCCTTTTTTAAGTAAATCCATATTTCTCAGATAAGCCATTATTTTGCGGTCGTGTTCGGCTCTCACACAGACTACATTGCCTGTCTACAACACATTTCTGTCCATTGGGCTAAACAGCCAGTTTTAAAAGAAACGGTATACATGGCTATGGACAAAATATTTAGTTAGGCAGCCGGATAGTTCAGAAATCTTCAGGTGACAGCAGCTATTTTCTGCTGGCGCTAACTGCTACGCCCTCGTGCAAGCACGGCCTTCCTAGCACAAATTCTGGAGCTCTGAATGTGGGGTATCGGCTTTTGTCTACGCCTTGTCGCTGGAGCCGCCCTCCTCATGGCGATGCTTGTAGCCCATCTCAACTCGGTTTTGCCGCTGGTATGCTTTTTGCTCAGCGCCGTGTGGAACATAGTCTCTTACTCAGCTGACCCCGCCTGTCGTCCTATCCAGGCGTGCTCACGAGTCTCCATCCGCGAGAAGTGTACACTTTTTCGCACGGTTGCATGGAATACAGAGATATTGTGACGTCATCACACGGTGACATCGTCAGCAATGACAAGTCGTGACGTCCTAATCGATGACATCACCAAAGAATTCATGCATATACGAAGCTGACCCCGCCTGTCGTCCTATCCAGGCGTGCTCACGAGTCTCCATCCGCGAGAAGTGTACACTTTTTCGCACGGTTGCATGGAATACAGAGATATTGTGACGTCATCACACGGTGACATCGTCAGCAATGACAAGTCGTGACGTCTTAATCGATGACATCACCAAAGAATTCGTGCATATACGAAGCTGACCCCGCCTGTCGTCCTACCCAGGCGTGCTCACGAGTCTCCATCCGCGAGAAGTGTACACTTTTTCGCACGGTTGCATGGAATACCGAGATATTGTGACGTCATCACCCGGTGACATCGTCAGCAATGACAAGTCGTGACGTCTTAATCGATGACATCACCAAAGAATTCATGCATATACGAAGCTGACCCCGCCTGTCGTCATACCCAGGCGTGCTCACGAGTCTCCATCCGCGAGAAGTGTACACTTTTTCGCACGGTTGCATGGAATACCGAGATATTGTGACGTCATCACCCGGTGACATCGTCAGCAATGACAAGTCGTGACGTCTTAATGGATGACATCACCAAAGAATTATGCATATACGAAGCTGACCCCGCCTGTCGTCCTATCCAGGCGTGCGTGCTGCGCCTTTCCTTTGGCGTTCTTAGGACGCTGCGCCGCACAGCGTCAGTGTGCAGAAGCGGACGCAGTAAAGCAGGAATCAGCGTCATTTCACACAAAATAATTCACCTGATTGCACTTTTGTGGTCCAAAGTGCCTTAAGAACATTGTTCGAGTGGAATATATAAGACTCTAATCTTCGAATGACCCGGGCCAACTAAGAAGTAAGATTGCGGTCTTTCACCCAGGTTGTTAAGCGGATTGCGCTGAAAACGAGAAAGTTCTTTTGCAACTTGAATCAAGATATTTGTTTCTTTTCCTTAAGCTCCTCGGCTCAGATGCATAAAATAGACACTTGCGCATGAACTTCAGCAGACTTGTGTTAATTTATGGAATCCTTCGTTCCCCCGCCTAATAAAGTCGTCATGAAGTTGTATATACACTTTCCGAGTGAGGTAGCATTTAGGAAAGTGGAATCTTCTGGTTATAAATAGCATCCCTCTTACCTCTTTTCAGATGAAAAACGGAAGAAAATGATAAATAACCGCAATCGTTTTAATACCGAAAATGAATGATAGTCTTCCTACTGCAAGTATCGCTTAAAATGTAACATTCTATCTCATCGCGGCAGATCAAAGTAGTATCTGTCGATATCGAGGTCCAATAAGCATGTGACGAGTACCGATATTGCCTTCAACAAATATTGCGATCAGTTATTGCGTCCTCCTTTCTACTGTCTATTAAACTGGTCATGGAGATGTGTATCACGTCGACAATTAAGCATTGGTTAGAAGCCATCAGAATGTACTGGTAACAAATAGGTTCCCGTGTTTTTTCCAGAAAGAAAAGAGAAGAGAAATGCGTGTCAGTCATTTCTAATCGCGAAATAAATGATAGCCTTCACGGTGCAAGCTCTACTTAAGAAGTAACATTAAAAATCAGCGCAGAATAAAAAAATGAATTGATATCGAAGCCCAATAAGCGTGTAATGAGTGCCCGCTCAGTTAATAATTGGTTTACTGGAAGGGAAAGGCGCAGTATCTGTCACAATTGCGCCGTAAGGGAAGGGAGGAAGGTGGAAGTTAAAGGGGAAAGAGAGAAAGGAGCCGTAGTGGAGGGCTACGGAGTAATTTCGACCACCTGGGGATCTTTAACGTGCGCTGACTTCGTACAGCACACCGAAGCCGCTTCGTTTCGCCTCCATCGAAACGCAGCCGCCGAGGTCAGGTTTGAACCCAGGAATTCCGGAATGTAGTCGGGCGTCTTACCACTGCACCACCCCGGTGGGGCCCGCTCACTTCTGGGCTGACAAATCTTGTTTCGTTGCCTGTTTAGCAGCTACTGGTCCTAGCAGCAGCTGTGAGTACGGAAATGAAGAAGTGCTGCTTCAACCGGAAAATTTCAAGCAAGGAATTTTTCCCTCAAACGCAACAGAAAGTAGTCACTGCGAAATTGCTTAGTTTTGAAATGCACGCTGAATGTCCCCTGAGGTAGTGCATATCCTGTTCATATGTTGCCTTGTTTCGTTATGTTCAACAAATCATGCCTTCAAAATACTTGCGCCTTCCGCAGCTCCCGCTGGCCCTACACCACTATGCCTCAAGCCACAGCTGGCAAGAGACGAAGCTTCCTTCTCTGTAGAGCCGCATCTCAGTCGTTTGGCAACACAGCGCATGCGCAAAGGACAGTGGATCTGGAAAAGCGCTACCTTCCAGCTACCACCTGCCTTTTACCGTCTGCTTGTAACATATCCGCCACTTTGCTCTTACAACAACGACATCCCCAACGATTCCGCAACGTAGGGCCTATAACTCTCTTTATACAGAATCTGAGGGCACGCAAAGAAAAACTGATGTCTGCTGTATAATCACGCGATATTCATAGTGTAGGTCATCAAACTATACAAATGTTGCACGTCGCATCAAAGTACCGTGCTCTCAGTCCTCGCTAATACATATATGTCAACGCCAAAATCACAAATTCTCTTTTTTCTACGCACGCGCTTCAGCAGACGTTTTGATCCGTTCGTCTCCTTCGCTCTTTCGTCGATTTAAGATTCGCCAAGCGGCTAGGCTTTTTAAATCTAGTACTGTTTGCTCTAACATGCTTGCTGCTAGTCTTCTGCAGAAAAGAATTATTGTAATCAAGAAGAAAGGTATCAGTTCTATACGCTGCAAACGTCACCTACATAGTACATTTTTCCCTGCCTGTGAAAATTGTGGCTTTGAAGAGACAATCGAGCATCTCTGATATGAATGCTCTGCATTTGTGAGTGAAAGACATAAGCTGTGTTGTGCGCTGCACCGCCTAGATCCTCGCCCTTTAACGGCGGATAAGATCCTTGCTCCGTGGCCATGGCAGTCGACCTGTCTTTCATGTATACAGGGCACTGTTTAGCATTCTAACCGCCACCGGCTTGTGTGACACTCTGACTGTGCTGCACTTTCTCTTCCCCTCTTTAATCCCCTTATCCCTTTTCCCCTGTGTAGGGTAGCCAACCGGAGGCCTTTCTGGTTAACACCCCTGCCTTCCATACTCATATCTGCCTATCTAGGGTCAACACAGGTATATGTAAAAAATTTGGTATTATGAAACGTGAGTTTTGACTGTTACCTGTAGCTGATGCCTTCATTCTATTTCTTATTCCATGTCAGATCCCGCCGTAAAAGGTAAGCACAGCCCGTGAAGCACCGACTAACACATTTCACAGATTATGAAACATAATCACAGCATAGCGTATTTCCACTGTTGTCTACAGCTCGTGGTTTTTTCTTTTTCCCGTAAGAGCACGCCGAAGACAGAAAGTACTAATCCGAACAGGGCCAACTAGTAATAAATTGTCGACCTAGTTGTCTTTATTCAGCGCAAAGCGAGATTTTATGTCGCAGTTCATGATTCTCTAAGAAATGTCAGCCCCCGTCTAAGCACTATCATTCAGATCTTTAATTTTCTTGTCACCTTCGGAGATTGAGTATAGAGGGTGGAGACAGGTGGAAATGCTGTACATTAGAGATAGATTGGTCCTAAATGGCTGATGAATAAAGCGGAGGGGGGGTGGGGGTGGGGGGGTGCGGCGTGGAAGTGAGTGAAGCTTCGCGCGGTGAAGGTTCTTTGGGGAAGGGAAAGGAGGGGGGGGGTGGGGGAGGGCTAGAGTGTGGCGCTTGTCATAGTGGGGCGCCCCCCATCTCTTTGCGCAGACGACGCTGTATTTTCGCCAAATGTCTGTGGTACTTACTGGTCATGCTGTCGGATAACAGCCCTTTGCACGATCCCTTTTTCACGCATTTAGAAAGTGTTACGGCCATGCAGATGACGCGCGGTATGTTTCGCCGAGTGCTTTAGCCTTACCGAGACAGTTTCGGCTTATGACTACTAGAGATGGAAAATCAGCGCGACAGACGAACACACAGCAAAGGAACACAAGACGAGCGCTGTTTGCCTGTCGCTCTGTTTTTCCATCCAATATGTTCCACCAAATCGCCCGTTTGGCTATTATGTGTGACTACTAGAGAGGCCATCTGAAAAATCGCAATAGTTAACATTCGTCGCCCTGACACCTCCGTGCCAGTTGAGGCCGCTCGTTATGAAGTGCCCGTGCATATAAGCTTTGATATTGACTTTGGTCTCTTTTCCTGCAGAGAAAAGTTCCAGATTGTACTGGTGAGGCAGACGGCAGCTGAAATGTTCTGGCTTGCCCGTTTCTTCTGGGCACTGAGCTTCATTTGCTCAGTACACTTTGCTGTGAAGCCCTACCCAACATATTTTGGTAAGCCTTCATAATTTTCGCTATTTCTGTTGTGTGTGTTGGGGGGAGGGGGGGGGGATGATGAAGGTTATTTCACAGTAAAATTTGTTTTGAAGAAAAGTCCTACTTTGAAGCTCGAGGTCTAAGCTCTGTTGCGAACCTGAAGAGGGTAGAAAAGAGGAGGAGGGCAGAGGGGCCATCCTGCGAGAGATAAGCCTACCCATACAGTGGCGTAGTAAATATACCACCCCGCATCTATTTATCTAATTTTTATTGTCTTTTACCCTAAGGGGCCTTATAGGCATTTCATAGGGAAGTGCCGGATCTACTCTGTTCCGACTGAGTTCCGATTCAGTCACGTTTCGATAGAAGCGAAACAGAGAAGCGCTCACGTGCAGCACGATCTCATTGCACGTTAAGTATGCACAACTGGTTTAAATTATTACGTGGTCCTTCAATGCGACTGCCCTCATAAGATCAATGACCTGGAGTCATTGAACACCAGATACCGCCACTTCTCTTTCCATGACAGCTGTATATTGCAATTGTAGTGAGACCGTTATTTAGTGGGGTACAAAGCACCGTGAATTTTTTTCTCAGGGGAAAGAGTTTATAATCAATTCGGAGCTATTTAATATTTTATGAATCATAGAAGCTCACATTTGTTAATCAGAAATTGTAGTGTACATGACTCCGTTATTGCTATTAAAAGTGTAGTACGCAGCGTGTAGCCTCACAAATCTGACGCTAAAAGAGGTCCGCACATCGCAGCACTTGTTGGGGAAACGGCTGTTGTCAGAAATGTATTTCTTCGTTGGATCTGTCACTCCTAGCAAAACTGCAGTTTGGGGAAGTAAAAGCTTCGTTTCTTTCTCAGCACGTCAGTGTCCCAATGTGCACGTCGAATCAGCGGGGTACCAACGTTTTAGACCCAGCACACGCATATAACAGACTAAACCTCGCGCTTGGCGCATGATGGCCTTAGTAGCCTATGTGCCATCAAACCCCACTAAACTAAACATGTAGGAGACACGACTGACATTGTCACTCGATGAACATAAGAAACTAAGCTTTGTGCAACGCTAACTACACCGAAGTGTTTATAAAAGGGGTTGCAGTCACATCCCCTCTATTTTTAACTGGTTCAAACTTAAGCTCAAGTTCACAACTTGAAATGCCACGAGTGGTCGTATTATGGCCCCCCTAAAGCACCGGTCTACCTGCTTCATTTGTCGAAGCTTGACTATGAACCAACTTTCGCAGCGCGCAGCGCTCTTTAAGGCCACTGACCAGGATTTGGATATTTCAAGCAATCAAGCTCAGTGCTTCGACCGGGTGTATCCTATAGCCTGCAATATAATGCACGATGTAAGCGCAGGAAAGCAATAAGAGTACAAAGCAAAGCTGTCTCATCCTCTGTTTAGGAAAGCCAGCCTCCTCGTTTTCTACGCTGGCCCGTTGAGCCCTCTGTATGACGAACCAGCTAGCACGACAGCCATTCGTCCCTCTCTGAACTGTCTCGTAGTGTGCCCAGCTCGCGCGCGCTCTTCACGCCCGTGATTTCCAGCTGCCTACAACCACACACACCCAATAAAAGCTTTGTTTCTTGTCGTAAACCTTGCACGCCTCGACACCATATTCGAGCTCTCTAAAAACTACGTGCATTCGTTCTGGCGACAAAATGCAGAGGCCGCGGGGGACGTCGAAGGCGGCAGGCCGACACTTCGGGCGCACCCGCTGCAGATTAGGAAGGCTGTTCTTTTGCTGGATCCTGTGAAGCAGGACCCGGCCGAACAACCAAGTGAGCACAACCTGTCATACTTGAGTGATCTGTGACGTGTGGCGCTCATACACTGGCGCGAGTGCGAATTGTGAGGAGACCCAAACATGCAGTGCAAAAAAGCACACACATTCATACGTTGATTGGCTTGCTTTCCAAAGAAATGGCAGCGAGGACCCCTCGCCACGCTTTAGATACCCGTTGAACTCTGGCAGCCCTTTGAGGGTGCAACTGGGCATGCGGCAATAAACTGCCTTCTCGACTTTCAAACAAAAGTCCTCTAAAAGTCCGTTTTCACCTGCCCCAGCACCTCTGTAATGCTGAAGTAGCAAAAGGCAGTAAAACAAACTACCAAGGCGGGACATTGCGGCACGGCTCCAATTAAACTCGGAGTAGGGAATAGGACGAATTTAGTTTGCGGAGACTATTCGACGAGACTGGAAAGAGAAATTCTTCGGAGACAGAACGGAAGGAGAGGAGTATTTAGGTGTAGGTTGATTTTAACAGTTGGAGATTCGGTGTTAATAAGTGCTCTAAAAATGTTTCAGCCGTTTAAGACTAGATTCCTCCCGACGTCCAGGTTAGATATAGAGAGTAAACCTGGAACGATTATCGATTATTTTTGTATCCATGATTCCAACTCCTTGCGCTGCCTCCCCGGCCTTAATGAGCAGCTCGACGGGCTCAGAGAGATCCGTGTGGCACAGCTCCGCCTCACACTAACGTACAGGGTAGAAGAAAGTTTGAATGTAGGGTGGTCAGTGTCCTCTCAATGCCCACGCTGAGAAGTTCCAGAAATGACAGGATAGCTGAGAGATAGTGCAAGCACTGTGACATGAGCGACATGGCGCAGGTCTCTCCGGTCTGCTTGATTGCACTAGAACTTTTCAGAACCTGAGGTTCGAGCGCACCACGTAATTAAGGGATCGAGAAGGTCGGGGACGTGCACTTGCCAGGCAGAGGTGGGCGACTATACCTTTTCCCCTATCTCTGCTTCTTCGGTTGTCTTTCGGCGATAAACGCACCGAAAACGCTACCTTCCATGAACGTCCTCCCGTTGCAGGAGCTACATAAGTAGGCTCTGATACGTGCAGGGGCAACCACAAGCAAGTGGCAGATGGGCGAGAAGCTTTTTTAACGTCTCCTGTATCTCCTATTTATAGGCGAAAGCCGTTCTGGGCTCATGGAACGAAATCCTATGCGCGAGAGTAGTGCGCGAGATTTTTGCGAGAGACTTGTGCGCAGTCTCATATTCCGCGAGATTCCGCGGTATGGGTTCTTGTCTAGACAAGCTTCCTGCCATCTGCAATCCCACATTTGAAAGCGAGATTCCGCGAGATGTATTCTTGTCTAGCGTTCCTGCCATCTGCAATCCCACGTTTGAACGCGCGCCGAGGAAGACCAGGTGACAGGAACGATGGTGCAAGCACACTTGCCAGAGAAAGTGTGACAAATACTGCTCCTTTCCTTTCCTATAAACCAATTATACGTAGCCCTGCAACGAACGCCGATAACAGGCATACCATGAGAAGCAAATGATAGTAGATGAAGTGTAGGCTTTCGCAATTTTGCTCTTTAGAGACGGAACTACTCGCGGGACAGGTAGGTAACCGCCACTTGCGGCGGGGACTAGCTTGCCACCGAATTTTTATGTTCTAGGCCGTCATTGCCACCGCTTGGGTGGTGGACTACGGCTGTTGCAGTGTGCGTCTTTCTCGCTAATATGGCCCGAGCTTTTCTTCCCGGGAATCCTTCTACGTCCTCCATTGCTTATTTAGGCTCCCCCATCTCCGTTAACAACTTGTTCAGAGATATTACAGCATTTGCGCCTTAAAAGGCAGACATTCCCGAAGCCCGTTAAGGGTCTTAGTTTATCAGAAGAGCGTCACCTTCGAAGGTTACAAACTATGCTATTTAGTAATACAGCAACACTTCACGCCATTGATCCAGAGTCCTTTTCGGCGCAGTGCAAATTTTATGGCCAGAAGGCAAATTTATACCATATGGTATGGGGTTGGCAACAAAATACTAGTATTGACATAATAAATGAGCCAACGTGGGAAGGCTGGGAAGCGGCCCTGTCCAGCTCGGACCTCGAGGAATAACGAGCCTTATTCGAAAGATCACGTGCAGCGGCTTTTACCAACGGTGTCCCGGACTAGGCACCCGATCAGCCTCCTCTTAATCTAAGCCAATGTCAACAATGTTTTCATCATCATCATCATCATTATCATCATCATCATCATCATCATCATCATCATCATCATCACAATCATCATCATTTACCTCTTGTTTTTCTTTCTTCTGTATTTTCTCTTCTGTCCGCACGAGGCAGCGGAGGGTGCTCAGCTATAGAGCCAGTAGAAGGCCCGTGCCTTTTGTTCTCCTTCTTCCTATAGCCACAACGACAACTTAAGAGACTTCTAATAGACACTCTAATTTCTTTTTTTAAACAGTTACCTTTATGTTTATGTGATTTCGTTTCAGCTTTGCAGCTTACCTGCTTATTGATATGTCAAATTCCTGTTTCATCGTTCGTATTGTGGTGTTAACTTCACTGATGATTGCTGCTGGACGTGTTTTGAACACTATAAATATTTGCAGTCGACATTTTTTTATTGTTGTTTCCAGGTGTTTGGAAAAACGTGCTGTATAAAATGCGTAGAATATTCGTATTAGGCAGGCATGCCGAGCATGTGTGAATGCCTGATATATTTAGGGAGGTTGGGGATCGTAGAGTACATCGCTGGAATATTAGCAGTTTAAGCCTTTTTTCTGATTGCTTAGATAAGTGCATAGTACTGAGCCCTAATTCGCCAAATGATTATTTTCTGCGTCCAAGGATCTCCAAAACTCACGCCCTCGAGAGAACCACCAAGGACTACAACTAAGGAGCACGCAACGAGTGAGATGCTGTTGTTTTTGTGATTACCCTCCAAACGTTGTTTTTTCTTCAGCCACCAGTGTGCACTTTCAATTCCGCTGCTTGTGAAGCAGGCAAAGTTTTCACTTCTAAATTTATTTTTTTCATACAGTGCCTAATGAAAGTTTACCACCTAACGATGAAGGCGAAAACTAATTTGACATGTTTCCAAACCGTCCTTGAATTTGTGGTTCGATTTCACTTGTAACGAAGGAATAAGTCCGCGCCATAGAAATTACAATATGCAGGTTCCTTCTCATTTAATTTTGCCGGCCTTTACTCGGTTGTGCGAAGAGAGGATAACCGATGGTCGCTTAGGGTAACAAACTGGACTCCAAGGGAAGGAAAGCGTAGCAGGGGGCGGCAGAGAGTTAGGTGGGCGGATGAGGTTAGGAAGGTCGCAGGCGTCATTGGATGCAGCTAGCACAGAACCGGGTTAATTGGAGAAATATGGGAGAGGCCTTTGCCCTGCAGTGGGTATAGTCAGACTGATGATGATTACGACGATGATGATGACTCTGCAAGTTAATTCATCGGGGATGAGCGACAGCGGCTGGGAAAGCTTTCTGGGCTCCTTCTGCCTGGTTGGGAGGTCATTTCAAAGAAAGATGCTAGTGTTGCTGTTTTTGTCGGATTGGAGGAATTATCACGTCGTGTATTTGAATTTGATACCGCCCGTGATGCAATGTTTGGCCGACTTTTCTCGGTCTTCCGATGCCCATAGCAGCGTTGGTACTGAAAATGCTTCTCCAGTTTTGAAATCTGTTCGAGCGAGAACTAATTTCCTGAGCAAGATGTTTTTGAATATGAAAATATTTTTTATATTGCAGAGTTTACTTATGTTGCCAAATTTTGCTGAGATTTATATGTTTTGATTTGGAAAGATTCATTCAGTATGTGTAATATTTCGGGTTGTCGAACAATTTGTGATCTTGTAGTCCACTGAATTTTTTGATCGCCTCTCGGTTGCGTAGATGCGTTCCGGGCCACACTTTTTCTCTAAAATTCTTCGAAGAGAGTTACTGAATCAACGAGTTACCGAGAGTTACTGAGCATTTATGACCCATTCTGCGTCATAATGTGTTTTTCAATAGCCAATTTGAACAGATATCTTGGCGCACCTTACAGAATAACGGAAGGGGCCATGGTAATTACGTCAGTCTTGACGGACGTGCTAGGCCGCCTCATTAGATGAAGGCAATAATTTCGATTGCCGCCATGTTCAAATATTCGATTCGCTGAATTGGCACCTGTGTGCACCAGTAATGATAAGCTTTTGTGCTCCGTTGATGTTTTGTACCACTTAAGCACGCACAGATTGCTCCTTGCCGAGTAAGATTTTTTATTCTCTTTTCAGTGCCACTCCGCGTCACAATACCCTTCGGTAAGTGCCAGTTTTTCATCAGTGAGCTCTAAATAATGAAGCCAGCATTTTGTACGGTTATTTGTCGATATGGCAGCGTTCGGAATTGTGCGTTTATGAAATGTTTCGTTTCAGTAGCATACACGTACTTCAAACAGAACGCAATAGCATTTCCCCTGGGGAGAGTTGCTGATATTTTGGATGGAGAACCAATAGTCAATGACAATGAGGACAGCGTCAGATGTTTTCTCGACGTAGCTGTATGTGAAATAATATTCGCAATTAGGAAGATAAAAAAAAACAACAACATAATTCCGGTTGGATACTAGCCCATGATTTCTGAATGATGCGTCCGGCGGTAAGCTGAGGTACTGTAAAGATAGTTCAGCGTTCTACTTTCAGTATTATTTGTATTCAGTTCAGTTCAGTTGTCGTTCAGTCGTGTCCGACTCTTCGTGGCACTATGGACCACATCAAGCCATGCTTTACGGTCTGTCACTATTTTCCTAACATCACATAACTTCATCTGCAGCGCCTCGATTATGCCATCTAACCATCGCGTTCGCTTCCTACCCCTTCTCCGGTAACCCTAACCTTTCCCAACATCAAAGCTTTCTCCAGCGATTCCCCTCTTCTCATCAATTCTTCGGCGGTTAGCCTTTTTTACAGTCCAACTCTCGCATCCAAACATCACAACTGGAAAAACCATAACACTAGTTATACAGATCTTGGTTGGCAGTCTGATGTCTCTGCTCTTAACTAGGCGGTCAATGCTAGCCATGGCTCTTTCCCAAAAGCACTCGTCTCCTAATTTCAGGGATGCAGACACCTTCTGCGGTTATCTTGGAGCCCAAGAAGAGAAAATCTGTCGCGGCTTCCACTTCTTGTCCCTTGATGCTCCAGGACTTGATAGGGCAAGCCGCTGTGTTTTTTGTCTTTTTAATGTTCGGTTTAAGCCCAAACTTCTCACCCTCTTCTTGTACGCGCATCAGAAGTCTCTTGAGTTCCGCTTCACATTCTGCCATTTAAGTGGTATCGAAGGTTGTTGATACGTTTTGCAGCAATCTTCACTCCAGCTGAAGACTCGTCTAGACCGGCCTTCCTCATGATGCACTCTGCATATAGGTTACATAGGCAGGGCGACAGTATGCAGCCTTGTCTCACTCTTTCTCAATCGGGAACCAATCAGACCGTGCCCGTACTGACTGTGGCCTCTTGCCCTTCATACAGGTTCCTGAGGAGACAGATGAGGTGAATTGGAACTCCCATCTCTTTGAGAGCTTGCCACAATCTGCTGTGATCTACGCAGTCAAACGCTTTCGCATAATCAATAAAGCATAGGTATATGGGTTTCTGGAACCCTCTTGCTTTTTCCATGATCCAGCGAAGGTTGGCAATCTGGTTTCTAGTTCCTCTCCCCTTGCGAAACCCAGCTTGCATGTCCGGAAGCTCCCGATCCACATACTGCCGCAGCCTACCTTGGAGGATTTTCAACATCACCTTGCTAGCATGCGAAGTAAGCGCGATCGTGCGGTAGTTGGAACAATCTTTGGCACTGCCTTTCTTTGGAATGGGGATGTAAACTGACCTCCTCCAATCCTGTGGCCACTGCAGGGTTGTCAAATTTGCTGACATAAGTTAAACAGAACGTTTAGAGCGTCATCATTAAGGTTTCGAAGCAACTCAGCCGGAATGCCATCAATTCCGCTAGCTTTGTTCTTAACAAGGCTGGCTAAGGCCCATTCACCTTCACTCTTTAGGATGCCCGGCTCGAGATCAGTGATCACAACAATCTTATGTTGGGTTTGCACATCCGGGTCCTTCTTGTACAGTTCTGTGTATTCTCGCCACCTCTTCTTTACCTGTGAGGCTTCAGTGAGGTCCCTGCCTCGTTCGTCCTTTATCACGCCGAGCTTAGCACAGAAGCTTTCTTTGATATCTTTGATTATCTTATACAGAGCTGATACGTGCAGTGGCAATCACAAGCAAGTGGGAGACGGGCGGGATGCTCTTTTAACATCTCCTGTTATAAGGCGATAGCCTTTCTGGGCTCATGGAACAAAGTCCCGTGCGCCAGAGTTGTGCTAGAGATTTGTGCGCGAGATATGTGCTTGAGATGTGTCAGATTCCATGATTTGTGTTCTTGTCTAGCGTTCCTGCAATTTGCAATCCACACACCTAACGCGCGCTGAGGAGCTCAAGGCGACATGAGTGGTAGTGTACCGTGCCAGAGAAAGTGTGACAGATACTGCGTTTTTCCTTTCCTGTAAAACAATTGTTACGCAGTCTGAAACGAACGCCGATAAGAAACATACGACGAGACGCAAATGATAGGGGAGATGAAGGGTAGGCTTTTGCCATTCTCTTAAGAGACATCTAAGCAACCCTCTAATTTCTCTTTGTGAACAGTTAGCTTGAGCTATCTTCAAGGTATACTGCGCACACACAAAACAAGGACGAAAAGGGTACACAACAAGCGCTTGTTGTGTACCCTTCTGACCGATACGACTGACCGACTTGCCCAACAACGCACTCTTTTAAACTATTTTAAGTTAGCTTGATGTTTATGCGAATTCGCTCCAGATTTGCCATCTGCCTGCTTATTATAAAATACGTCAGAATGCTTTTTCATCGTTCGTAACGTGGTGTTATCTTCATTGATGATCGCTGCGGGACGTGTTTTGAACACTATAAATATTCGCAATCGAAAATTATTGTTTACATGCTTTTGGAAAAAATGTACTCTATGAAATGTATAGGATATTCATATCGGGCAGGCATTCTGAGCAGTTTTGAATGCCAGATATATTTAGGGAGGTTAGAGATCGTAAAGTACATCGCTGGAATATTAGAAGTTTAGGCCTTTTTTAGGAAGTTCATATTATTGCGCCCTAATTCGTCAAATAATTCTCCGCCTCCAGGCAAATCCAAGACTCGCACGCCCTCCAGAATACCATCAGTGACAACCGCTAAGGAGCACGCAACGGGTGAGATGCTGTTTTCTTTGTGATTACTCTCCAAACATTGTTTTTTCTTCGGCCGCCAGCAACCGTCTTCAATTCCGCTGCTTTTGAGGCAGGCGAGGTTTTCACTTCGATTTTTTTTTCATACTTTGCCTAAGGGCAAAATTTACCAATTAACGATGAAGACGAAAGCTAATTTGACATATATCCAAACCATCTTTGAAGTGGCGGTGCAATTTTATTTCTAACCAAGCGTATACAATTTATTTTTGCCTTATGCTTTTTTCTTTTTTTACTTGGAGGGTAAAGTTCTGAATGCATGTTTTGGATAATCGCCGTGACTGGGATATTACTTTGTCGTTTGTAACGTTCGCATATAATTCCTCCCGACACGACAAAATGAGCTACTCACCCTTCTATCTTCTATACGGCCGCGACCCTTTCCTTTCGTTCGACATATATTAGAGAGCTTTAGTTTAGCGTTAGCGTAAATAGCGGTGCTAACGGAAATAAAGTTAGCGTGCCGCAAACGACTCCCTGTCGGACCGAGTTTTAGTATAGCGCTTAGCAAACGCCACGCAATCTATTTTGTATGGAGGTATGAACGGCTGAGGATATATTCGAAGTGCTTGCCAGCGCTACCTAGTAACAAAGCGTTGACTGAAATGAAACAAGGCGGAGCCGCAGGTTGAGCCGCAGCGAGCCGAGACAAGCTCATCTTGAACTCGCGAGCAAAGCTAAACCTTTGGAAGCAGACGAACAATTGAGTGCGCTTTCTGCGCGATGTTTGGCCTCTTCTGAACTGTCTACCATTCTGTCGGTGCCTTTAAACTATGCCGTCAAGCATCTTGAATGATTCGCGATATTTATCGATGTTGACATGGGCAGAGATTGACGAAATGCATCTAGGAGTGCGCGCTCGCGAGCTCGCTCTTGCTGACTTGGTGAGTTATATATGTGTCATAACCCTCCCCTCTTTTTTTTTTTTAACGATGGCACTAGCACCACCCATTGGCTGCAACGCTGCGTTGCCAGCATAGCTTTTTCGAGCTCAATACAGACGATTCCAAGTAGCGCAGCCGAACCAGGCAAGTGCGTTTGTCAGACTTACTACGAGACAAAAGCTATTGCAGTGCGCGAGCTCTGCGTCAGTTTCATACCAAATGATGCTAGCGGTTGAGGTGGGAGAATTTTTCACAATGAATGGCTTACAGTCAGTAGGAATGGTCGCCCTCTCGATATCGATGTAGGCAGACTCGACCGCACCAGGTGCGTTAGGAGGTACGCAACGTACTGAAGAAGATGCACCTCCTTGAACTTGAACACGCGGTAACTGCTTTCGGCTCTTTACCCTGTATCCAAACTCTCTTGAAACATCGATGATTTCTTGCAGCAAATGCGCTTTTTCATCGTATTCCTCTTCTGTCCCCGATCTATAAGAAAAAGCCAGTATACTTTGAATCGCGTAGCGCTGAAAAGTAACAAAAATAACTTACCTGCGTATGTTCGCCAGGTCTTCGCTTACATACTGAGACATCAACAAGTCGCAGCGGTCTTTGATAGCACGAGCTGTGAACGCTTTCTCCGTAGCTTGTTGTACGTTGCTCGAAATTTCTGGCCATAGCGACGAGTCCCTAAACGGATTCAGGTTCCGTACTTCTCGCAGCATTGCGACGTCGTCATGAGCAGTGAACCGTATACGCATATTTACGTTGCACCGGGCTCCGACTCTGGCACTGGACATTTTGAAAACGGCGCTTGTCGTCTGCTTTCGTCTGCTCTGCAGATTGATGGACGTATGCTACAAGAACCTCGTCTGCATGCCCCCTTGAAGTGAGACTTTCAACGTAGAAAAGATGCAGTGCAAACTTCACAACGAGCTCAATACTCTCGCATAAAATGTAATTATATAATAGCCAAAATTAGTAATAAATTATAGTAACCGCCGAAACGAGGCTTTAAACCAATTCGCTGCGTTCAGAGTGGATGCATCGTCGCAGGCGACCCCATTAGGCCTAGGAGCATTAGATTTCAGACCGAATCTCCACAACAAAGCTTCTTTACACCCTGCACATCATCGTCGAACCAAGATTAGTCAAATAGAATGGTGACAGTACCAGTAGTTGTCCGTAAACGTGCCAACCGGAACTGCAACGACTAATTGTTCGTTTGAAGCGGATGGCTGCCCGATCCATGGACGCCGCCATGTTTTCGCGCTAAATGCGCAAAAGACGATCGCTAAATTCTCAAAATTGCGTGAACGCGCTAGCGCTATTTCTGTGCTAGCGTTCAGCGCATGCGCATTTCCGTTCCGCTATTCCGCTAATCCCGCAATCACCGTAAACCCCTCTAAACTAAAACTCTCTATTATGGTGAGGCAACCAAATAAAAAAAAACATAAAATAATGTGCCTCTGCCCGTGCCACTAGGTATAACCGGCTTGTCTACTGCCTCTCACTTTTAATGCCAGTTCTTATGCTGGTTATGCCATATCTCGAGCTGACGCCACCCGTGTTATTCGTCGCCGGTCGTCGCCGACTGGCTTCCACCCAAAATTCTCAAAAATGCCGCCATGATTCTCGTCACTGGGACGTTCACTACTCTTCGGGCTCACTCGTCTTGCTCTGGACTCCCACTCGTAGAGTCGTAGAGTTGGACTGCATGAGAAGCTCTTGCCACGCTACGCAGGACCCAACCGTGTTTTAAGTTCAGTCACTTCCGTGACATACGAGATCACCCCTGCGCATCCGCCGCAACAGTCCGCTATGCCGCGTACCGATATCATTCATGTCGCCTGAATGAAGCCGTACTACACCTGCAGTAGTTCGACCTAGTGAGTGAGCATCGGGGCTGCGCTTTTCGTGTTTGTGTGTGTGTGTGTGTGTGTGTGGGGGGGGGGGGGGGGGTTAATGCTCTGCGTCCCTGTGATTTAAAGAAGACCACGATCAACAACAGTGACACGGAAGGAAGACAAAGCTGGAGCAATGGTAGTTGGTGCTAACAGCTCCGTAAACCCCGCTGCGCGCCCCTCCTCTGTAGTTGGCCCAAACCCAGTTTCGAACCTCGCAGCCTGCAAAGGTGGTTCAGTTTGTCTTGCAAAGGTACTTTCGTTGAGCCTCACCTGAAGTGCTCCCTTTGAGCCTCAGCTGCAGCAGTCCTCAAAGTGCTGCTTTGAGCTGAACTGCTCAAAGGGAGCACTTCAGGTGAGGCTTAAAGGAAGTACCTTTGCAAGACAAACTGAACCACCTTTGCAGGCTGCGAGGTTCGAAACTAGGTTTGGGCCCACTGCCGAGGAGGGGTGCGCCGCGGGGTTTACGGAGCTTCTCCCAAACGCACACCCCTAGAAAAGCCGAGCGGCAGGCCGGGGGACGCTTGTACCCATTTTTACCGGTGGGTGTCCGGCGGTGGGTTTCGAACCAACCACCTCCCGCGTTCTTGACCTAACCATCTTGCCACGTATCAATATCTCTCTCTCTCTCTCTGAAATTATTGTTCATTGCGTCCAGGCTAAAGTCTTCACCCTCGGCTAGAGCTGAATATCTTTTGTGTAGCAAGATCCTGAACTCTTCCCTTTAGTTCGTTGACAGACAGTTTTCGTACTAATCTGTTTTATTTTATTCTTTAGATTTGGACTAATTCGAGACCTTACCATCCTGCGGTCACTGCCAAGGTAATAGGTAAGGTAATATTAGCTAATAACTGACAGTCCATTGTAATCTCAAAAGAGAAATTTTAGCTTAGTTTGTTCAGTGTTTCCTTCTCTAGAATTTTTTAGAGGCTTATATAATGTTAGAGATTACTGTTTCTTGCGCATATTTTGCCCAGAAGCAGAAAATTTGTTTCAATTTTTGATATTCATGAAGCAATCCTCTGGGTAGAGGATTGGACGGGGAATATATTCGATGTGCCGGACCAATGCCTGGTTCTCAAAGATGAGGTAATGAGTGCTTCATGATGCCATCGCAGCAATAGAACTAGCTGAGCGAAAAAGGAGTGGGTTGTTTTCCCGCATAAGCGTCATGTAGTTCACGTCTCTCTTTGTACGATATTGAAGGTCTTCGCTTATTAAGGCGCTGATCAATGAGTGTTTATTGCTGAGAGCAGGAAGTTCACGACGTGTTGAGTTCGTCAGCGGATATATCTAAAACCACTGCTTCCAGGCCCTGAAAAACTTTTTTGACCACTGTTTATCAATTTAAGCTCGGACGGCTACTTAATTCCAGCGACAAGCGAAGAATTTGTGTCTGTTCGATTGATGGTTGTCTCGAAACAACAGCCGGAGACCATGTTCGTGCTCTATGTGTACACCATGTTATTTTGAAGTGACAGAATGCTGCATCTTTCCTGTGGGAAGCTGCATTTACTCTTGCATTTGCGGCTATGTTCCTCGTTCGCGCTGCCAGTTGCCAAGCCATAGCCACCGCCTATTAACCCAGCTGTGAGAGCTTAACAGGCTTGTAATGAGCCTTGCAATTTGCATTAGGTGGGTGCTGTAACACAATCGTCACGAAACAAAGAATATCTGTCAGGTCTGAAGAGCAAAAGAAAATTAAGATGCCATAATGTCATCATGTCCGAAACGCTCATGAATGAATTGCCTAAATTCTTGGTACAGTAACTATTAAGCTGGGAAGCAAAGCTGGAGCTCACGGGGCGTGTACATTTATGTAAAATAATTTATGCAGCCAGACGTAACTTTCTGGCAAACACATCTCTACGCCGTGCATATAGCGACAATGCAATTTAATTTGCTTGTACTTTGGTTGAAGTATAGAGCTCGCCAGTAATTCAGTTTTTTAGAAAATTGATTTCACACTTTGTGAATGACCTCATCAAAAATTGCACTACGACCGTCGTCTATCAAATCTACCCAATGGCTTTCTCTCTAAAAATGACGTTCGAAAACACTGAACAGCCGAGCCCATCGCGCGCACGAATAAGAGAATCCTAAACTATGTGAGTCTATCATACTTAAAGCCTGACGCGTGCTCGCAAAAAGCGAAGCACGCGTGCCATGTTCCCTAAGCATTACATGCCGGGAAAATTCAAGGCAGGTGAACAAGCTTTTGGCTCTTCCTTGAACACCCAACCACACAGCATACAGAAACAGATGCTGTAATGCAGGAATCAGTGGCCTTTCTATCAAAGGCTTTCGCCCCATCGCACTTTAGTGGTCCAAAGTGCCTTAAAAACGTTTTTCGAGAGGAAAATATAAAGCTCTAATTTTCTGTTGACACTGGCCAACTCAGAAGTAAGAATGTGAGCTCTCTTCCAGGGAATAAGCAGGTTGTGTGGAAATCGAGAGAAATCATTTTTTTGCACCTCGATTCAAGATTTTTGTTTTTTCTTCTTAAGGTATTCTGGCCAAATACATAAAATAAAATCTTATCTTCATATTGACCTTCGGCAGACTTTGTGATATTTTATCGCGTCCTTCGTTCCACCGCGCAGTACGGTGTTCATCAAGTTGTGTATAACTACGATTAGTCCACCTATCTTTCAGTTTTCTCAAACCACGGTGCATGAACATGCACCCATATTTTTTGGCACGTTTCTGAGTGAGCGCAGGTGACAGGTGGAACTTAAGGTTCTTCAGGGGGGTGGCTAGTCGGTGGCGCTTGTCAATAGTGCAGGCGCTTCCAACTGTTTGCGCAGACAACGCGGAATTTTCGCCAAGTGTCTGCGGTACTGCTAATGCTATAGGATAACTGCCCTTTGCACAATCCCTTTTTCACGTTTTTGTAATCTGTTACATACCCGTAGCTGACGCTCGGTATGTTTCGCCGAGTGCTTTAGCCTTACCGAGACAGTTGCGGCCTAAGACTACTGCTTAACTCCCACTGCCTATTCTCGCGTCGAGAGGCCATCTAAAATGTCGCAATACTTAACTTTTGCCACCTTGAAACGGACGTGCCATTTCAGGCCGCTCGTTATGAAGTGCCAGTGCATGTAAGCTTTGGTATTAACCTTGGCTTTTTTTGCTGCAGAGAAGAGTTCGAGATTGTGCTGAGGCGGAAGGCAGTTCAAATGTTCAAGCTTGCCCGTGTCTTCTCGGCGCTGGGCTTTTGCCCAGTATACTTTGCTGTGAAGCCCTACCCAACGGATTATGGCAAGTCTCCATAGATAAGGTTTCCGTTATTTATCTTTTGTGTGTGTGTGTGGCTGTGTGTGCGCGTGAGTGCGTGCGTGCGTGGGGGGTTTGAGAAGATAATTGCTGGTTCATAATAAAATTTGTTTGGAAAAACAATCTTAATTTGAAGCTCCAGTTCCATGCTCTGTTTTGAACCTGGATATGGTAGAAAAGGGAGGGGGGCAGAGGAGGCATCCTGCAAAAGATACGCCTACCCATATAGTGGTATACTAATATAGCACCCTCTGTACCCTCTGTAGATGTCTGTACGTTACGATGCGCCGTAGGAGACGTTCAGGAGGACTCTGTTACAGTGTTGCGTTCTTCTCTCACTCGCTCGTTCCTCTGGTCCCCTGTCTCTTCCTTCGAATTAATAGTGATAAGTCTTTGATCGCTAATGGCTATTTCGCGCTTTGCGGCCTTTCCTACCGTTCTTTTACCACCGTTAGCAAATACCGTCCCAACGTTTTCTTTCTCTTTCCAGATGACCTGGCAATGGAAGCTAATCGCGTAGGCTTCGTTATATTCACTTAATGCAAAATTTGAGAAAGAAGTATTCGTAAATATTTACATTCGCTAACCAGTCTCTGTGAATGATGCTCTTTTTTCTCGTCCATGTTTTTCTCGAATGCGCCGACAAAATTCGTCGGAATGTCCTAGCTTGAAAAATACTAGAACTTGTGGAGGATTTTATTTTTCTGAGCACAAAAATCATGACCGTAATGGTTAGTGGTATGTGAAAGCATGAAAGTTTTGGGTAATTTCAGTTGGCAATGCGACGTAACTGAAACATACGGCAAGAATTGCGTGAAGAGTATTGAAATATATATAGCTTATGGTGCAAAACAGCACCCGTCCCTTGAACCGTAAAATCTTTTCTTCGAACGGAAATGGCAGTTTCGCGGGGGGTCAAGTTGCAAAGTGCGGACTTTAAAATCTTTCTTACCCTGCGAAGCCTATGGCAAACTAAAATAAAAGAAGCGCGTAGTTGGAAATACAGGGCATGCCTCTTGATACAAAAATGACCTTCTGCCATCAAATTCTTGCCACCCACTACTTTAGAGCATGGTAATGTTTTAGCTTGGTTTATGACGTGTAACGTCCCAAAGCGACTCTACTCTGGCTATGAGAGACGCCGTAGTAGAGGGCTCTAGAAATTTCGACCGCCTGGGGTTCTTTAACGTGCACTGACAACGCACAGGACACGGGCTCCTTGCTTCCCGCCTCCACCGAAAAGCTGTAGCCGCGACCCTGATTGTCTTATTTTGTTAATGTTTGAGAAGAACTATGCTTACATCAAAGTGGTGAACCAGAACGTCTATATCTATTGTATACAAATCTTATTGATTTGCGTTAGACATTCTCTAATTTTTGTGTGCGTTGTTGCGTATATGGAACCAAGTGATCATACTATATTCGAGTATAGGACGAATTAGTGTGGTGTAAGCCAGAATTTTCGTATCTGGTCCTGCAGAGGTGATTGCGCGCTTTAATGAATGGAGAGCAAAAAGAGCCTTGCCTGTTATAAATGTAACACGTTTCTCCCATTTCAAATGTGATGAGAGTATCACTCATAGGTACTTATATTCACTCATTTGTTTTATCGGTGGTGCTGTATACTGTAAGGAAAAGAAACTGATTTTGCTTCTGGTTACAGCCATGAAGACAGACTTTTCATTGTTAATTTTTATTTGCCAGTTCGGACACCAGTCGTCTGTTGATGTAAGTGCAGCTTGTAATGCAAGCTGAGCTTCATAGGTATAATTTCTTTGTATATGATACAATCATCGGCAAAGATTCGAATTGTTACATTAAGACTGCGTGCTATGTCATTGATATACAGGAGAAAAAGGATCGGTGCAAAGAGTAGTACATCAACTTGATCTGAAGACTGGTTTTCAAAAAATACAAACTGACGACGACCTGAAAGATACGCTTCCAACCATTTGGTTACATTGCAGATGCCGAGATAGCTGTGGATTTTGTGAAGAAACTTTTTATGGGATACGCGATCAAAAGCTTATGATAAGTCTAAAAATATCGGATCAATCTGTCTACGTTTATCAATTGTGAGGGCTAGGTCATGTATAGTTTCTATTAGCTGTGTTGTCGTTGACAGGCCTTTTCTAAATCCATGCTGGTTTGGGTGTAGGATATTGTTTCGTTCAAGAAATGTTATTGTTTAAGAATAATATGCTCAAGTATCTTACATGCAATGCATGTGAGTGAAACAGGACTTTGGTTTCTTTTGCTTCAGAGAGGAGGTCGAAAAAGTGAGGAAGAAGGCTATCCAAATGTTCTGGATATAGTCGCAGCCTAGGTGCCAAATCAGGCCACTGGTTATGAATTGCCTGTGCATGTAAGTTTTGGTATTGACCTTGGTCTTTTGCTGCAGAGAACGAGTTCGAGATTGTTCTGAGGCGGAAGGCAGTTCAAATGTTCTGGCTTGTCCGTGTCTTCTCGGCGCTGGGCTTTTTCCCAGTATACTTTGCTGTGAAGCCAAACCGAACGCATTATGGTAAGTCTTCATAGATAAGGTTTCCGTTATTTCTCGTGCGTGTGCGTTCGTGCGTGCGTGCGTGCGTGGGGGGTTTGAGAGGATGATTGCTAGTTCTTATAAAAGTTTGTTTGGAAAAACAATCTGAATTTGAAGCTCCAGTTCCATGCACTGTTTTGAACCTGGATAGGGTAGAAAAGGGAGGGGGGCAGAGGAGGCATCCTGCAAGAGATACGCCTACCCGTACAGTGGTGTAGTAAATTAGCGCCTTCGTTTCTTTATCTAATTTTTATTTTCTTTTACCTAAGGGGCCGTACAGGCTTTTCATAGGGGTGTGGACAAACAGAAATAGAGTAATCAATGTAGAAAGCGGTTACATAAATAATGAATTCCACAGAGAAGGAAAGGTTCCACAGCGCTAACAAAGACGAATTCGCAAATAGACACGGACAGGGCAGGCGGTGACTCCAACTGTTCACACTTCTTCTACAGTACAAAAAAACTTTGAAATGAAACAAAATATTAAGCACCCAGAAATTCCTACACACTGCCGGCAAGGCATGAATATCACGTTAGGCCTTTCGTATCTGATCAAATTAAGACGACGACTTTGACCCCTAAAAAGCGATGCCAGATGTCACTGATTCAATCTGATCCCGGCACATGTGCTCTGCACCCCGATCATTTACACATCGGCCAGTTTCACCGACGCCTGTATCTGTTGCGGCTGTTCACTGCGCGCACAGTAGAATAAGCGACAGGCTGGTCTCTTAAGCCACAATACACAAACCACATCTATAAAGCTACATAGCAATTCAATTATACCTGTGCAGGTTCTTTAACAAATGATAAAGCTAAAGGTAAACCTAGGAGGAGACAAAGCGCACTGTTGAGAACGGTGCAAATATTCACAATGTGAGATCTTTGACATTGTCTTGAGACTCATAGAGCTCTATAGGTAATGTTGGGCCACCCTTGATTAACGAACTTTTTTTCATACTTCAGCCTTATGCCCTTTCATGAACCAGACACACCCAAGAGCTACTTGTAACCGTAAGAAAGTCCAATATCCTTCCTTAAGTGCGTCAGTAGCTCTTGAGAACACCTTGTTTCGGCGTCAGCGATGTAGGCGTTTTTCAGAACGCAACAGAATTTCAATCTATGAGCCATCGTTCTTCTTTTTTTCGTTCTTTCTTCTAGTGTCCTATGATTAGCTGCTCTGATAGTGTAGGATGTACCCAGTTTCGACCGAGCTTCGATTGAGTCACGTTTCAATAGAAGGGAAACAGAGAAGCGCTCATGTTAAGTATACTATATAAGTATATGTATATATGTAAGTATGTGTAAGTGAAGTTATATAAGTATATAAGTATAAATACATCAGCTGGTTTAAATTATTACGCGGTGCTCCAATGCGGCAGCTCTCACAAGACAAATGACTTGGAGTCATTGAACTCCACATACTTCCACTTCTCTGTCCATGCCAGCTCTGTATTGCAACTCTAATGAAACCGTTGTTTAATGGGCCAAAAAGACAGCTCTTTGAATTATTGTCTCAGGGGACAGAGTTGATAAGCTCTTTGAAGCTATGTAATCTTTTCTGAATCATAGAAGCTCACATTTGTTAATCAGAAATTATAGTGTAGAGGACTGTTAATGCTATTAAAAGCGAAGTACGCAGCGTGTTGCCTCACGAATCTGACGCTATAAGAGGTTTGCACGTCGTAGCACTGGTAGAGAAAACGGATGTTGTCAGGAATGTATGTATTTTGTTTTTATCTTTCGTTCCCTAGCAACAATTCGGTTTGGGAAAGTAAAAGTTCAAATTTTTGTTTCTTTCTCTGCCCATCAGTTTCTTAATGTGCCCGTCGAATCAGCGGGGGACAAGTAGGAGACACGATTGACATTGTCACTCGATGAACATAAGGAACTAAGCTTTGTGCAACACTAACTACACAGAAGAAAGAACTCTCACTAATATTGAATCATTGTCCCCCCTCCTTCCACGGTGAGGTTATGCGAACATTTTTCACAATCGACATGTTCTCTCATGATGTCAGGATTGACGTGTCCGAAATGCTCATCCATCAATTGCCAAAAATGCTTGGTGAAGGCGCTATCAAGGCGGGGAGCATAGCTGGAGCTCACGCGGGGTGTGCATTTATGTAAAATCATACAGCCAGACTAACCTTCTGGAAAATACATCTCTGCGCGTGCATGTAGTGACAATGCAAATCATTTGCCTGTACCAATAATTGACTTCGAAAATTGTACAATCTGTGAATGACCTCATCAGTGATTGCACAATGACCTTCGTCTATCAAGCCTTCTCAAAGTGCCTTCCTGCTAAAAGGGACGCTAGAATACTCTGAAAAAGAGGTATTTTACCTAGTGCCAAATAAAAGCAATTGAACGCTCATCGTACGCATCATTACAAGAATCCTAAACTATGCGAGACCGTCATACGTAAAGCCTGACGCGTGCTTGCAAAAATCGAAGCATGTGCGTCGATTTCACTAAACATAATTTGACTTGAGAAGCCCCCAAGGCAGGTGGACGAGCTTTTTGCGCTCCCTCGAACGCCGCACCGCACAGCATACATAAACAGATGCAGCAAAGCAAGAATCGGTGCCTTTTCTAAAAATGGGTTTCGCCCCACGCACTTTAGCGGTTCAAAGGGACTTAAAACATTTTCGAGAGGAAAATATAATGCCTGACATTCGGTTGACTCGGGCCAGCTCTGAAGTAAGAATGTAGGCTTTCTCCCAGGATGTAAAGCGGATTGCGTAGAAATTGAGAGAAATTCTTATTTTGCAACTCGAATCAAGAATGTTTTTTCTTAATCTGCTCTGCCCAGGTGCACAAAATAAAATTCTATCTGCGTATTCACCATCGGCAGACTTTGTGATGATTTATCGCATCCATTGTTCCACCGCCCAAAAAAGGTTAATCAAATTGTGTATAACTACGTTCAATCCACTTATCTCGCAGTTTTCTGAAACCACGGCGCATGGTGATGTTTCTGTATCGGCACATTTCTCAGCGGAGTTCTAGAAAATTGAGGCCTTGCGCTCACTGGACGTAGGGAGAAGGGCGACAGGTAGAACTGCTGGAGATGGGTTAGGTAGGTCCTAGACGGCGGATGTAGGTTGGCGGGGGGAGGGCTGTGCTGAAGTGAGTGAACAGCCACGGTGTAGGGTCAGTAGGTGGGTGGCTAGTGGGGGGCGCTTGTCAATAGTGCAGGCGCCTCCAACCCTTTGCGCAGGAAAATTAGTGTTTTCGCCAAGTGTCTCTGATACTGATAATCCTGCAGGATAACCTTGCTTTGCATATTTAGAATCTGTTACATGCCCGTAGCTGACGCCCGGTATATTTCGTAGAGTGCTTTACCCTTACGGAAACAGCTGCGGCCTATGCCTACCGATTAACCCCCACTGCCTATCCTCGTGTGGAGAGAACACCTGAAATGTTGCAACAGTTAACATTAGTCGCCTTGAAACTGACATGTCAATTCAGGCTGCTCGTTGTGAAGTGTCAGTGCATGTAAGCTTTGATAATGACATAGCTTTCTTTTGTTGCAGGGAAGAGTTTGAAATAATTTTGCAACTAAAAGCCAAACGAATGTTCTGTTTGGTCGGTCTCCTTCTGGCACTGGGACTGGTATGTCCAGTGTACTTCGCCGTCACACCATACCCGACAGAGTTTCGTAAGTCTAACAAGATATCGATTATTACTTTTGTTTTGTTGGGTTAGGAGATATCCAGTTGGTTCACGGTAAAAGTCGCTTAGAAGAACATTCTTAATTTGAAGCTCGAATTTGTTTATTTATGCATAATACCACAGCACCATTAGGGATTGCAGTAAGGGGGGGATATATCAAAGGAAAATAAAATCGTACATGCAGCACAGTTCCTCTTGACAACACATGACAATAGTGCACACTTTTCTCCTCAATACCGCAGCACACAGGACAGCTAAGTTTTAAGACATTGATTTAAAATAAATAACGAGGAAGGTGACTACAAAGCAAATACAACCTTAAGCTTTATGTGCTAAAAAGAAATCGTCATTACATAAAACAGAAGCCACAGAAACTGGCAGAATATTCCACTCCTCCACCGTTCTGGGAAAGAAAGAATGTTTAAAAAATTAGTTTTGCATTGAAATGGTCGGATCGTTTTCGGGGGGTCTCTTGTTTGCGATACATAGCTTGCGACCGGGGTATTTGTCTTCGTCGGGGGGAAGAAGACAACCTGTGATGTGTGCTCTTTCATACTGTGTAGCCATCGTATACAAGCATGGCATCGCTAAAGACCCGAAGAGGTATCGTCGATATTTTGCCTAATATTTCATTTATCTCATCGTACTGTCGAGTAATTAGAAATACTAGGCAAGATATCTACGTTACTTCGATGGGGTCTTTAGCGTTGCCATGCTTATCGAACGATTGGGATAGGATACCTTGATGTTCGTCAAGGGACAACTAAATGACGGGAAAAACATAATCTGGGATGAGCGACAATGCCTCGGTTAGATTTTTTTACTTTGACAAAGTTTGATGGTAGCGTTGCGGAATTTTTCGGATTGGAGGAATTCGCACGTCATGTAGGTGAAATTTGATACCGCGTGTGATACTGTGCTTGGCCGACTGCTTCTTCCGGTGCCGAAAGTGCTTTTCCAGTTTTCAAAATTATTCAAGCGAGAACTAGAGCAATACGTTTTTGAACATTAAAATAGTTTTATATTCCAGGAGTTAATTAAAGTTCGTAGTTACAGATAAGAAATAAGCTATTTTTTTTGCAGTGATTCGCTGCTTCTTACACAATACACATTTTGTGTACTCCATTTGTAATACAGTAGCAATAGATGACGGTCGTAGGTAAGAACAGCAGGCAACATATTTCTGTCTTTAACACCTGTAACGTGCTTTCAGATAGACGGTGTGCAATAGAGTGAAGGAAGGCAGAAACAAATATCGCATTGAATGGTCCATAATTTAAAACACCTGTGCATCATAACCTACTCTGACATCAAGATTGTAGACAGACAGCTACTATCACTTGCAGTATTCGCTCAATCGGTTCCGGGGACCAACAGTAATAGTTGAAAATTTTACCACTTGGTTAGGCATGGTGTTTCTTGCCGAGTGGGTTATTTTTTTCTACCTAAATGCGCACTCAGTATGATAAAACGAACGAAAGGCTGCCCTTGACACGAAAGATGATGATGGTATCTCCTCAGAGTTCTACGCCATTATAGCTATTGCCGTAAAACTCTTCTAAATCTTATCATCAAATGAAGGCTCACCCGATCAGCTCCTCGTTTAGGAAAGGAAGATAGGCTTTGTTTCTCACAGAGAAATCCAACAGTCGCACTTTGGGGCTCTGACCTTAAGCCATGCCGTAAATTGCTTAGCAAATGGGAATTTCTTATTTTTTTAGCACTTAAACACTATCTGATCTTTCACTATGTTTAAAAAGGTGCCTTTTTCGGCGTTGGAAACTTAAAACTACCGTGCCGCGTAAATGTGATCCCATAATCTGCACCACAATTACTACGCTTACAGCCGTCTGTTAGTAGCTCACCTGAAGTTCATTTTGTCCAGCGACGAAAATTGCACGTTCCGTTTCCGTTACCGAGTGCGAGAATCCGGCTCTCTGGCCAAAGTTGTTGAAAAATACAAATGTACTCTCAAAGCACGATGTTACCTAGCGGGAAAGGGGCTGTGGCATCTCAATTATACTTTTTGGCTCCCGCGTTTTAAATCCTTTCAACATTTTGGAAGCAACATCTGTAAATGCACTGACCAACAGGGGCCTGCACGAAGTGTGAAATCGCGCTATCATTGTTTTCTTAGACAATGTCTTACGAACTGCTGTGCACCTTTGTTACAATTAGCTTACGAAGGTAGTCCAAGTCGCATGATATTGATTATATTTTTTCAGAACTTTCGGACACTGAAACGGACTCGGAGTATGACAGTAAGTAAAATCCATTAATCCTCATTGCTTTATAGTAGCGCAGGCGAATTTGCGAGCTCTGCCTGGCGGCATGTCACAATGCAATAAAAAGCAAACACATTTCAAAACTGACCAACTGGCATAAGGAACACAGGGTAGCCTTTATGTGCACATCGGTGTACTGTTGGAGTCCATATTTTTATCTCGTGCTTCGTAGGGGAAACAAATTCTTAGCCCGCGCCACTGCAAGCCTTTAATTCCATACTTTCAGGCCATCAGATTCAAGCGAATCTGCTTCCGCTTCGAAGGACTTCCTCGAAAATTCCAATGACATGCGGGCGGTTCTTCCGAATCCTGGCCTCATTCCGAAGGAAGCGAAGTGTAAAATACGACAACGCTGTGACAGATGTCCGTACTTTACGATACCGCCGTAGGAGACGTTCAGGAGGACTCTGTTACAGTGTTGCGTTCTTCTCTCACTCACTCTTTCCTCTGGTCCCCTCTCTTTTCCTTTGAAGTAATTGTGCTAAGTCTTGGAATGATCGTTAATGGTTATTTCGCGCTTTACGACTTCCTTTCCTATCGGCCATGGCCCTGACTAAGTAGAATTAGGGATTTAATCGCTATTAAAAACGGCATCGGCCACCCATTCATATAATTCTGCTAATATCGTTCCTTAATGAATTAGGAGCTCTGCACGTTGACTTGGGAAACTCGTACGTTTTAAATGGAAAAGTCGAAGAACACGTTGTCTACGATATCGCTTCCCTTTATTGCCTGGAGAGTTGTTGCTATTTTTTCTAGAGTTCCTGGGAACCACACCGGTGATGTTGAGGCGACTAACACTGAGCAATGGTATTATAGTGCAGCCTACTGTGGGGGTAATTTGTCGCTCCACTGAGCCAAGGGAAGGTTTCTGGGGTGCTAATAACGAGATTAGCCAGCTTAAAACTGCTGCAATGACTCAATAGTTTCGAATTGTGGCTCAGTAACCTACTTCCGGCACCAAAGTATTTCATTACTGTTAAAATAAGGGCTATGTCGCCATATGGACGCATGAGGATAAAAAGATATTCGCGGCGATAGGAAAGGTTTATGTTTTAAGCGCCTATATGTCCCTATGTCTCTAAAGAGGAACACTTTGTATAAGAGCCAAGAGTAATCTCGCCACTCGAGCTTCACCGCTTTTTCACAAGCACGCAAAGGTTATTCGGAAAGCTTCTTGTGACCGAAGGCTCTCGAATGTCTTTTCACACAGTTTTGCCCAGGTTTCACTCATTCGCCCCTTGCTGCACAATACACATTTTGTGCCGTTTTGTAAAAATAGGCGAGGGGTGGGCGGTTAGGCGGGGTAGAGGGGAGTGTTTATAATCGGGGATGCTAGAATCCCGGTAATTAGTCTGTATACCATATATACAGTCGCTTACCGCTATAACGCACGCCGCCTAAACGAACTTTTTGTGTCCATTCGTCCTTGTCGTTTACCACCGTTAGCAAATACCGTCCCAACTAGCCCAGGCTGCCTTTCCTAATTTGTTGTTTTCTTTCTCTTTCCAGATGATCCTGCATTGGAAGGTAATCCCGTAGGCTTCGTTATATTCATTTAATCCAAAAATGAGAAGGAAGTATTCGTAAATATTTACATTCACTAACCAGTCTCAGTGAATGATGGTCTCTTCTCTCGTGCACGTTTTTCTCGAATGCACCACCCAGCTTCGTCGGAATGTCCTAGCTTGAAAAATACAAGAACGTGTGGAGGAATTTTTTTTTTCTGAGCACAAAAATCGTGGCCGTGATGGCTAGCGGTATGTGAAAGCATGAAATTATTGGGTAATTTCAGTTGGCAATGGGGCGTAACTGAAACATACTGCAAGAATTGCGTGAATAGTACTGAAATATATAGCCTATGGTGCAAAACAGCAGCTGTCCCTTGAACCGTAAAATCTTTTCTTCGAACTGAAATGTCAGTTTCGCGGGGGGTCAAGTCGCAAACAGCGGATTTTAAACCCTTTCTTACCCTGCGAAGCCTAGGGCAATCTAAAAATATAAGAAACGCGTAGTTGGAAATACCGGGCATACTTCTTGATACAAAAATGACCTTCTGCCATCAGCTCCTTGCCACCCACTGCTTCAGAGCATGGTAATGGTTTGGCTTGGTTTATGACGTGTAACGTCTCTTAGCGACTCTGGCTATGAGACACGCCGTAGTAGAGGGCTCTGGAAATTTCGACCATCTGTGGTCCTTTAACGTGCACTGACAACGCACAGGGCAGGGGCTCCTTGCTTCCGCCTCTATCAAAAAGCTACCGCCGCGACTGTGATTCAGTTTTTTTTAACGTTTGAGAATTACACGCTTACAGCAAAGTGTTAGCACTATTATTTAGCAGTATGTCCAATGCCTTCAGAATAGTTGACGTCAAAAGTCCCCGTCATTCAAGCCTGCTCGCATCTTTCAACTTTCCTAACCACCTAAGCCATCATGCTGCCGATTCGGCCCGCGACAGGCTTATGCCTTTGTTCTTAGATAGTAGCAGGTAGATAGTCTACTCTGAATGGATTGCGAAGGTGACTCATATCCAAGGACAACGTGGTACCTTGGAAGATAGCGATTCGATTAGGTTTTCGCGCCTTGAAGCCCATCTACCTTTGCCTGCGCCTTTTCAGCCTCATCATTAATGCATACATCGCCTGCTGGTACTTTTTTTTGAACTTGAGGTAAACGTCTCTTATGTTCTAGGCGACTCATGAGCGCAATTCACGCTGATGACGTAACATTAGGTAACTTTGATTAGGTTTGTTTGTTTTACCATTGCAACAGAGTAGAGTACTAAGACGATAATTAGTGGTTGTTCGCTCCTGACCGTTTGATACGCGAGGGACAAAAGTTCGCAGGCTGCGCCTAGCCGACGTAACGGATTCAATGTAACAGCCGACATAATTTAAAAAAATGTGCGATCTCTCAAAACGTTCATCTGATTGTTGTGCGGTGTTCACCGAAGAAATAGTGGGCGATGTTTTGTTCGCACTTTCCTGTAAACGGATCCTTCCTTTCTAGCCTAAACGTTAGAAACACCTGACGCTTGAGCATTGGCTGCCTGGCAAAATATGGGCCCAAGAGGACAGAAAGGGTATACGAGCAATATAATGTCGCCTGGCAAATGTGCCTCGCGGGTCGCTGGCAACAGCCGAGCAGACAAAATGACACATATTGTAGACTTATGTTACAATAACAGGAGATAGTTCGAATATCCGTTTTGATTTTCATCATGTTTTTCTTGTCCTTCCGTCTTCCAGCAATTCGGAAGAACATACCCGCACCGAAAGGTAAGCAGGAGCGCTTCGCTCCTTGCAAGAAATAGATGCTAGCCAGATATTAGGTTATTTACATTTCTTGATAGTGAGTGCGATTGATACTTTACTTATCTCGGAGCTGTTGTTGTGCAATGCATCCACGAATGAATATGTTTTGCAAGTAGCCAGTGGCAGTAGAGGTAGTGAAGAGCTTAGACTTCGAAGGATTTTTCTTTTTCAGAATGGTGCAACATGAGCGCGTTGATTTGTGGTCGTCAGGAACGTTAATTTTGGTGGAACTTTCAGGAGCAAGACCAGTGAAACTAAAATATTTGGCATAACTATTGTCATGCGTTTTTAATTAAGAGCCGCTGTGGCAGTCAGAGCAATTCTTCATATTTCTCAGATAAGCCATTATTTTGCGGTCGTGTTCGGCTCTCACACAGACTACATTGCCTGTCTACAACACATTTCTGTCCATTGGGCTAAACAGCCAGTTTTAAAAGAAACGGTATACATGGCTATGGACAAAATATTTAGTTAGGCAGCCGGATAGTTCAGAAATCTTCAGGTGACAGCGGCTATTTTCTGCTGGCGCTAACTGCTACGCCCTCGTGCAAGCACGGCCTTCCTAGCACAAATTCTGGAGCTCTGAATGTGGGGTATCGGCTTTCTGTCTACGCCTTGTCGCTGGAGCCGCCCTCCTCATGGCGATGCTTGTAGCCCATCTCAACTCGGTTTTGCCGCTGGTTTGCTTTTTGCTCAGCGCCGTGTGGAACATAGTCTCTCGTACTTCGGGTATAGGCCCCGTGAACGCGACAAGGCCCCTGCGCATCACCTTTAGCTGTCTGTCACAGCAACCGGCAGGCTATTCCCGCACAATTATTTTTCGGTTTGTTAGCTTGACTACCGGCACGTAGATGCAAATGCTTAACTTCCGAGTTGCTTCCGCTCAGCCTTGCTTGGAAGACAAATTCTCCTAGTTGTAGTTGAGTCAGGAGAAAGATGGTTCGATATGCAGACGCAGAGCGATAGAAAGGGGGTGAGAGTAACGGGAAAACCGCTGAACCCATTTATTACTGCATTATTTTTTTTCAGTGGCCAAGATTCGTTGCTTTTTATCCCCCCTCCCGTCCTTACGCTGTTTTGGTTTGGTTGGTTGGTTTGGGGGGGTTTAACGCCGCAAAGCAACTCAGGCTATGAGTGACGCCGTAGTGGGGGGCTCCCGAAGTTTCGACCGCCTGGGTTCCTTAACGTGCACTGACATCGCACTGCACACGAGTGCCTAGATTTTCGCCTCCACCGAAAAGCGGCTGTCGAAGACAGGATTCGGTCTCGCATACTTGGGTACAGTACTCAAGCGCCATAACCTCGGCGGGTCCCTTGCGCTACCTCGTTCGGTGAACTTAGGCGTACGTACCGATAGGCGGAGGATGGATTCCTGAAAGCAGCTCACACTGCATTTCAGCTCACGCAGAAAGTGAAATATGTTTTTTTTGTTAATGTATCCCCTGATATTGAGTGCCGCTGTTGCTCAGTAGCAGACACTGTTCGACATTTTAAGGCGAAAGCCTTTATAGGCTCACGAGTCTCCATCCGCGAGAAGTGTACACTTTTTCGCACGGTTGCATGGAATACAGAGATATTGTGACGTCATCACACTGTGACATCGTCAGCAATGACAAGTTGTGACGTCTTAATCGATGACATCACCAAAGAATTCATGCATATACAAAGCTGACCCCGCCTGTCGTCCTATCCAGGCGTGCTCACGAGTCTCCATCCGCGAGAAGTGTGCACTTTTTCGCACAGTTGCATGGAATACAGAGATATTGTGACGTCATCACACGGTGACATCGTCAGCAATGACAAGTCGTGACGTCCTAATCGATGACATCACCAAAGAATTCATGCATATACGAAGCTGACCCCGCCTGTCGTCCTATCCAGGCGTGCTCACGAGTCTCCATCCGCGAGAAGTGTACACTTTTTCGCACGGTTGCATGGAATACAGAGATATTGTGACGTCATCACACGGTGACATCGTCAGCAATGACAAGTCGTGACGTCTTAATCGATGACATCACCAAAGAATTCATGCATATACGAAGCTGACCCCGCCTGTCGTCCTATCCAGGCGTGCTCACGAGTCTCCATCCGCGAGAAGTGTACACTTTTTCGCATGGTTGCATGGAATACAGAGATATTGTGACGTCATCACACGGTGACATCGTCGGCAATGACAATTCGTGACGTCTTAATCGATGACATCACCAAAGAATTCATGCATATACGAAGCTGACCCCGCCTGTCGTCCTATCCAGGCGTGCTCACGAGTCTCCATCCGCGAGAAGTGTACACTTTTTCGCACGGTTGCATGGAATACAGAGATATTGTGACGTCATCACACGGTGACATCGTCAGGAATGACAAGTCGTGACGTCTTAATCGATGACATCACCAAGGAATTCGTGCATATACGAAGCTGATCCCGCCTGTCGTCCTACCCAGACGTGCTCACGAGTCTCCATCCGCGAGAAGTGTACATTTTTTCGCACGGTTGCATGGAATACCGAGATATTGTGACGTCATCACCCGGTGACATCGTCAGCAATGACAAGTCGTGACGTCTTAATGGATGACATCACCAAAGAATTATGCATATACGAAGCTGACCCCGCCTGTCGTCCTACCCAGGCGTGCTCACGAGTCTCCATCCGCGAGAAGTGTACACTTTTTCGCACGGTTGCATGGAATACCGAAATATTGTGACGTCATCACCCGGTGACATCGTCAGCAATGACAAGTCGTGACGTCTTAATCGATGACATCACCAAAGAATTCATGCATATACGAAGCTGACCCCGCCTGTCGTCCTACCCAGGCGTGCTCACGAGTCTCCATCCGCGAGAAGTGTACACTTTTTCGCACGGTTGCATGCAATACCGAGATATTGTGACGTCATCACCCGGTGACATCGTCAGCAATGACAAGTCGTGACGTCTTAATGGATGACATCACCAAAGAATTATGCATATACGAAGCTGACCCCGCCTGTCATCCTATCCAGGCGTGCGTGCTGCGCCTTTCCTTTGGCGTTCTTAGGACGCTGCGCCGCACAGCGTCAGTGTGCAGAAGCGGACGCAGTAAAGCAGGAATCAGCGTCATTTCACACAAAATAATTTGCCTGATTGCACTTTTGTGGTCCAAAGTGCCTTAAGAACATTGTTCGAGTGGAATATATAAGACTCTAATCTTCGAATGACCCGGGCCAACTAAGAAGTAAGATTGCGGTCTTTCACCCAGGTTGTTAAGCGGATTGCGCTGAAAACGAGAAAGTTCTTTTGCAACTTGAATCAAGATTTTTGTTTCTTTTCCTTATGCTCCTCGGCTCAGATGCATAAAATAGACACCTGCGCATGAACTTCAGCAGACTTGTGTTAATTAATGGAATCCTTCGTTCCCCCGCCTATTAAAGTCGTCATGAAGTTGTATATACACTTTCCGAGTGAGGTAGCATTTAGGAAAGTGGAATTTTCTGGTTATAAATAGCATCCCTCTTACCTCTTTTCAGATGAAAAACGGAAGAAAATGATAAATAACCGCAATCGTTTTAATACCGAAAATGAATGATAGCCTTCTTACTGCAAGTATCGCTTAAAATGTAACATTCTATCTCATCGCGGCAGATCAAAGTAGTATCTGTCGATATCGAGGTCCAATAAGCATGTGACGAGTACCGATATTGCCTTCAACAAATATTGCGATCAGTTATTGCGTCCTCCTTTCTGCTGTCTATTAAACTGGTCATGGAGATGTGTATCACGTCGACAATTAAGCATTGGTTAGAAGCCATCAGAATGTACTGGTAACAAATAGGTTCCCGTGTTTTTTCCAGAAAGAAAAGAGAAGAGAAATGCGTGTCAGTCATTTCTAATCGCGAAATAAATGATAGCCTTCACGGTGCAAGCTCTACTTAAGAAGTAACATTAAAAATCAGCGCAGAATAAAAAAATGAATTGATATCGAAGCCCAATAAGCGTGTAATGAGTGCCCGCTCAGTTAATAATTGGTTTACAGGAAGGGAAAGGCGCAGTATCTGTCACAATTGCGCCGTAAGGGAAGGGAGGAAGGTGGAAGTTAAAGGGGAAAGAGAAAAAGGAGCCGTAGTGGAGGGCTATGGAGTAATTTCGACCACCTGGGGATCTTTAACGTGCGCTGACTTCGTACAGCACACCGACGCCGCTTCGTTTCGCCTCCATCGAAACGCAGCCGCCGAGGTCAGGTTCGAACCCAGGAATTCCGGAATGTAGTCGGGCGTCTTACCACTGCACCACCCCGGTGGGGCCCGCTCACTTCTGGGCTGACAAATCTTGTTTCGTTGCCTGTTTAGCAGCTACTGGTCCTAGCAGCAGCTGTGAGTACGGAAATGAAGAAGTGCTGCTTCAACCGGAAAATTTCAAGCAAGGAATTTTTCTCTCAAACGCAACAGAAAGTAGTCACTGCGAAATTGCTTAGTTTTGAAATGCACGCTGAATGTCCCCTGAGGTAGTGCATATCCTGTTCATATGTTGCCTTGTTTCGTTATGTTCAACAAATCATGCCTTCAAAATACTTGCGCCTTCCGCAGCTCCCGCTGGCCCTACACCACTATGCCTCAAGCCACAGCTGGCAAGAGACGAAGCTTCCTTCTCTGTAGAACTGTACCCATTGTAATAATACACTCCGTGCTAAATTTTCACGAATAATAACCCACGTGACTTGAACTCATAGCGCTTGCTAACGGCAAGACACGTAGCGCCGCGTTCGGACCTGGAGCCGGGGAGCAGTCGACAGCAGACAAGATATCGAGCCGCGTCTCAGTCATTTGGCAACCCAGCGCATGCGCAAAGGACAGTGGAGGTTAAGAGGAAAAGCGCTACCTGCCAGCTACCACCTGCCTTTTACCGTCTGCTTGTAACATATCCGCCACTTTGCTCTTACAACAACATCCCCAACGATGCCGCAACGTAGGGCCTATAACTCTCTTTATTGCAGAATCTGAGGGCACGCAAAGAAAAACTGATGTCTGCTATATAATCACGCGATATTCATACTGTAGGTCATCAAACTATACAAATGTTGCACGTCGCATCAAAGTACCGTGCTCTCAGTCCTCTCTAATACATATGTGTCAACGCCAAAATTACAAATTCTCTTTTTTCTACGCACGCGCTTCAGCAGACGTTTTGATCCGTTCGTCTCCTTCGCTCTTTCGTCGATTTAAGATTCGCCAAGCGGCTAGGCTTTTTAAATCTAGTACTGTTTGCTCTAACATGCTTGCTGCTAGTCTTCTGCAGAAAAGAATTATTGTAATCAAGAAGAAAGGTATCAGTTCTATACGCTGCAAACGTCACCTACATAGTACATTTTTCCCTGCCTGTGAAAATTGTGGCTTTGAAGAGACAATCGAGCATCTCTGATATGAATGCTCTGCATTTGTGAGTGAAAGACATAAGCTGTGTTGTGCGCTGCACCGCCTAGATCCTCGCCCTTTAACGGCGGATAAGATCCTTGCTCCGTGGCCATGGCAGTCGACCTGTCTTTCATGTATACAGGGCACTGTTTAGCATTCTAACAGCCACCGGCTTGTGTGATACTGACTGTGCTGCACTTTCTCTTCCCCTCTTTTTTCCCCTTATCCCTTTTCCCCTGTGTAGGGTAGCCAACCGGAGGCCTTTCTGGTTAACACCCCTGCCTTCCATACTCATATCTGCCTATCTAGGGTCAACACAGGTATATGTAAAAAATTTGGTATTATGAACCGTGAGTTTTGACTGTTAGCTGTAGCTGATGCCTTCATTCTATTTCTTATTCCATGTCAGATCCCGCCGTAATAGGTAAGTACAGCCCGTGAAGCACCGACTAACACATTTCACAGATTATGAAACACAATCACAGTATAACCTATTTGCACTGTTGTCTACAGCTCGTGGTTTTTTATTTTTCCCGTAAGAGCACGCCGAAGACAGAAAGTACTAATCCGAACAGGCCCAACTAGTAATAAATTGTCGACCTAGTTGTCTTTATTCAGCGCAAAGCGAGATTGTATGTCGCAGTTCATGATGCTCTAAGAAATGTCAGCCCGCGTCTAAGCACTATCATTCAGATCTTTAATTTTCTTGTCACCTTCGGAGATTGAGTATAGAGGGTGGAGACAGGTGGAAATGCTGTACATTAGAGTTAGATTGGTCCTAAATGGCTGATGAATAAAGAGGAGGGGGGGTGTGGGTGGGGGGGTGCGGCGTGAAAGTGAGTGAAGCTTCGCGCGGTGAAGGTTCTTTGGGGAAGGGAAAGGAGGGGGGGGGGAGGGCTAGAGTGTGGCGCTTGTCATAGTGGGGCGCCCCCCATCTCTTTGCGCAGACGACGCTGTATTTTCGCCAAATGTCTGTGGTACTTACTGGTCATGCTGTCGGATAACAGCCCTTTGCACGATCCCTTTTTCACGCATTTAGAAAGTGTTACGGCCATGCAGATGACGCGCGGTATGTTTCGCCGAGTGCTTTAGCCTTACCGAGACAGTTTCGGCTTATGACTACTAGAGATGGAAAATCAGCGCGACAGACGAACACACAGCAAAGGAACACAAGACGAGCGCTGTTTGCCTGTCGCTCTGTTTTTCCATCCAATATGTTCCACCAAATCGCCCGTTTGGCTATTATGTGTGACTACTAGAGAGGCCATCTGAAATGTCGCAATAGTTAACATTAGTCGCCCTGACACCTCCGTGCCAGTTGAGGCCGCTCGTTATGAAGTGCGCGTGCATATAAGCTTTGATACTGACTTTGATCTCTTTTCCTGCAGAGAAAAGTTCCAGATTGTGCTGCTGAGGCAGACGGCAGCTGAAATGTTCTGGCTTGCCCGTTTCTTCTGGGCACTGAGCTTCATTTGCTCAGTACACTTTGCTGTGAAGCCCTACCCAACATATTTTGGTAAGCCTTCATAATTTTCGCTATTTCTGTTGTGTGTGTTGGGGGGGGGGGGGGGGGATGATGAAGGTTATTTCACAGTAAAATTTGTTTTGAAGAAAAGTCCTACTTTGAAGCTCCAGGTCTAAGCTCTGTTGCGAACCTGAAGAGGGTAGAAAAGAGGAGGAGGGCAGAGGGGCCATCCTGCGAGAGATAAGCCTACCCATACAGTGGCGTAGTAAATATACCACCCCGCATCTATTTATCTAATTTTTATTGTCTTTTACCCTAAGGGGCCTTATAGGCATTTCATAGGGAAGTGCCGGATCTATTCTGTTCCGACTGAGTTCCGATTCAGTCACGTTTCGACAGAAGCGAAACAGAGAAGCGCTCACGTGCAGCACGATCTCATTGCACGTTAAGTATGCACAACTGGTTTAAATTATTACGTGGTCCTTCAATGCGGCTGCCCTCATAAGATCAATGACCTGGAGTCATTGAACACCAGATACCGCCACTTCTCTTTCCATGACAGCTGTATATTGCAATTGTAGTGAGACCGTTATTTAGTGGGGTACAAAGACAGCACCGTGAATTTTTTCTCAGGGGAAAGAGTTTATAATCAATTCGGAGCTATTTAATATTTTATGAATCATAGAAGCTCACATTTGTTAATCAGAAATTGTAGTGTACATGACTCCGTTATTGCTATTAAAAGTGTAGTACGCAGCGTGTAGCCTCACAAATCTGACGCTAAAAGAGGTCCGCACATCGCAGCACTTGTTGGGAAAACGGCTGTTGTCAGAAATGTATTTCTTCGTTGGATCTGTCACTCCTTGCAAAACTGCAGTTTGGGGAAGTAAAAGCTTCGTTTCTTTCTCAGCACGTCAGTGTCCCAATGTGCACGTCGAATCAGCGGGGTACCAACGTTTTAGACCCAGCACACGCATATAACAGACTAAACCTCGCGCTTGGCGCATGATGGCCTTAGTAGCCTATGTGCCATCAAACCCCACTAAACTAAACAAGCAGGAGACACGACTGACATTGTCACTCGATGAACATAAGAAACTAAGCTTTGTGCAACGCTAACTACACCGAAGTGTTTATAAAAGGGGTTGCAGTCACATCCCCTCTATTTTTAACTGGTTCAAACTTAGGCTCAAGTTCACAATTTGAAATGCCACGAGTGGTCGTATTATGACCCCCCTAAAGCACCGGTCTACCTGCTTCATTTGTCGAAGCTTGACTATGAACCAACTTTCGCAGCGCGCAGCGCTCTTTAAGGCCACTGACCAGGATTTGGATATTTCAAGCAATCAAGCTCAGTGCTTCGACCGGGTGTATCCTATAGCCTGCAATATAATGCACGATGTACGCGCAGGAAAGCAATAAGGGCACAAAGTAAAGCTATCTCATCCTCTGTTTAGGAAGACCAACCTCCTCGTTTTCTACGCTGGCCCGTTGAGCCCTCTGTATGACGAACCAGCCAGCACGACAGCCATTCGTCCCTCTCTGAACTGTCTCGTAGTGTGCCCAGCTCGCGCGCGCTCTTCACGCCCGTGATTTCCAGCTGCCTACAACCACAAGCATCCAATAAAAGCTTTGTTTCTTGTCGTAAACCTTGCACGCCTCGACACCACATTTGAGCTCTCTAAAAACTACGTGCATTCGTTCTGGCGACAAAATGCAGAGGCCGCGGGGGACGTCGAAGGCGGCAGGCCGACACTTCGGGCGCACCCGCTGCAGATGAGGAAGGCTGTTCTTTTGCTGGATCCTGTGAAGCAGGACCCGGCCGAACAACCAAGTGAGCACAGCCTGTCATACTTGAGTGATCTGTGACGTGTGGCGCTCATACACTGGCGCGAGTGCGAATTGTGAGGGGACCCAAACATGCAGTGTAAAAAAGCACACACATTCACACGTTGATTGGCTTGCTTTCCAAAGAAATGGCAGCGAGGACCCCTCGCCACGCTTTAGATACCCGTTGAACTCTGGCAGCCCTTTGAGGGTGCAACTGGGCATGCGGCAATAAACTGCCTTCTCGACTTTCAAACAAAAGTCCTCTAAAAGTCCGTTTTCACCTGCCCCAGCACCTCTGTAATGCTGAAGTAGCAAAAGGCAGTAAAACAATCTACCAAGGCGGGACATTGCGGCACGGCTCCAATTAAACTCGGAGTAGGGAATAGGACGAATTTAGTTTGCGGAGATTATTCGACGAGACTGGAAAGAGAAATTCTTCGGAGACAGAACGGAAGGAGAGGAGCATTTAGGTGTAGGTTGATTTTAACAGTTGGAGATTCGGTGTTAATAAGTGCTCTAAAAATGTTTCAGCCGTTTAAGACTAGATTCCTCACGACGTCCAGGTTAGATAGAGAGAGTAAACCTGGAACGATTATCGATTATTTTTGTATCCATGATTCCAACTCCTTGCGCTGCCTCCCCGGCCTTAATGAGCAGCGCGACGGGCTCAGAGAGATCCGTGTGGGACAGCTCCGCCTCACACTAACGTACAGGGTAGAAGAAAGTTTGAATGTAGGGTGGACAGTGTCCTCTCAATGCCCACGCTGAGAAGTTCCAGAAATGACAGGATAGCTGAGAGATGGTGCAAGCACTGTGACATGCGCGACATGGCGCATGTCTCTCCGGTCTGCTTGATTGCACTAGAACTTTTCAGAACCTGAGGTTCGAGCGCACCGCGTCATTAAGGGATCGAGAAGGTCGGGGACGTGCACTTGCCAGGCTGAGGTGGGCGACTATACCTTTTCCCCTATCTCTGCTTCTTCGGTTGTCTTTCGGCGATAAACGCACCGGAAACGCTACCTTCCATGAACGTCCTCCCGTGCAGGAGCTACATAAGTAGGCTCTGATACGTGCAGGGGCAACCACAAGCAAGTGGCAGATGGGCGAGAAGCTTTTTTAACGTCTCCTGTATCTCCTGTTTATAGGCGAAAGCCGTTCTGGGCTCCTGGAACAAAATCCTATGCGCGAGAGTAGTGCGCGAGATTTTTGCGAGAGACTTGTGCGCAGTCTCATATTCCGCGAGATTCCGCGATATGGGTTCTTGTCTAGACAAGCTTCCTGCCATCTGCAATCCCACATTTGAAAGCGAGATTCCGCGAGATGTGTTCTTGTCTAGCGTTCCTGCCATCTGCAATCCCACATTTGAACGCGCGCCGAGGAAGACCAGGTGACAGGAACGATGGTGCAAGCACACTTGCCAGAGAAAGTGTGACAAATACTGCTCCTTTCCTTTCCTATTAACCAATTATACGTAGCCCTGCAACGAACGCCGATAACAGGCATACCATGAGAAGCAAATGATAGTAGATTGAAGTGTAGGCTTTCGCAATTTTGCTCTTTAGAGACGGAACTAGTCGCGGGACAGGTAGGTAACCGCCACTTGCGGCGGGGACTAGCTTGCCACCGAATTTTTATGTTGTAGGCCGTCATTGCCACCGCTTGGGTGGTGGACTACGGCTGTTGCAGTGTGCGTCTTTCTCGCTAATATGGCCCGAGCTTTTCTTCCTGGGAATCCTTCTACGTCCTCCATTGCTTATTTAGGCTCCCCCATCTCCGTTAACAACTTGTTCAGAGATATTACAGCATTTGCGCCTTAAAAGGCAGACATTCCCGAAGCCCGTTAAGGGTCTTAGTTTATCAGAAGAGCGTCACCTTCGAAGGTTACAAACTATGCTATTTAGTAATACAGCAACACTTCACTCCATTGATCCAGAGTCCTTTTCGGCGCAGTGCAAATTTTATGGCCAGAAGGCAAATTTATACCATATGGTATGGGGTTGGCAACAAAATACTAGTATTGACATAATAAATGAGCCAACGTGGGAAGCCTGAGAAGCGGCCCTGTCCAGCTCGGACCTCGAGGAATAACGAGCCTTATTCGAAAGATCGCTTGCAGCGGCTTTTACCAACGGTGTCCCGGACTAGGCACCCGATCAGCCTCCTCTTAATCTAAGCCAATGTCAACAAATGTTTTCATCATCATCATCATCATCATCATCATCATCATCATCATCATCATCATCATCATCATCATCATCATCATCATCATCATCATCATCATTTACCTCTTGTTTTTCTTTCTTCTGTATTTTCTCTTCTGTCCGCACGAGGCAGCGGAGGGGGCTCAGCTATAGAGCCAGTAGAAGGCCCGTGCCTTTTGTTCTCCTTCTTCATATAGCCACAACGACAACTTAAGAGACTTCTAATAGACACTCTAATTTCTTTTTTTAAACAGTTACCTTTATGTTTATGTGATTTCGTTTCAGCTTTGCAGCTTACCTGCTTATTGATATGTCAAATTCCTGTTTCATCGTTCGTATTGTGGTGTTAACTTCACTGATGATTGCTGCTGGACGTGTTTTGAACACTATAAATATTTGCAGTCGACATTTTTTTATTGTTGTTTCCAGGTGTTTGGAAAAACGTGCTGTATAAATTGCATAGAATATTCGTATTAGGCAGGCATGCCGAGCATGTGTGAATGCCTGATATATTTAGGGAGGTTGGGGATCGTAGAGTACATCGCTGGAATATTAGCAGTATAAGCCTTTTTTCTGATTGCTTAGATAAGTGCATATTATTGAGCCCTAATTCGCCAAATGATTATTTTCTGCGTCCAAGGATATCCAAAACTGACGCTCTCGAGAGATCCTCCAAGGACTACAACTAAGGAGCACGCAACGAGTGAGATGCTGTTGTTTTTGTGATTACCCTCCAAACGTTGTTTTTTCTTCAGCCACCAGTGTGCACTTTCAATTCCGCTGCTTGTGAAGCAGGCAAAGTTTTCACTTCTAAATTTATTTTTTTCATACAGTGCCTAATGAAAGTTTACCACCTAACGATGAAGGCGAAAACTAGTTTGACACGTTTCCAAACCGTCCTTGAATTTGTGGTTCGATTTCACTTGTAACGAAGGAATAGGTCCGCGCCATAGAAATTACAATATGCAGGTTCCTTCTCATTTAATTTTGCCGGCCTTTACTCGGTTGTGCGAAGAGAGGATAACCGATGGTCGCTTAGGGTAACAAACTGGATTCCAAGAGAAGGAAAGCGTAGCAGGGGGCGGCAGAAAGTTAGGTGGCGGATGAGGTTAGGAAGGTCGCAGGGGTCAAGTGAATGCAGCTAGCACAGAACCGGGTTAAGTGGAGAAATATGGGAGAGGCCTTTGCCCTGCAGTGGGTATAGTCAGACTGATGATGATTACGACGATGATGATGACTCTGCAAGTTAATTCATCGGGGATGAGCGACAGCGGCTGGGAAAGCTTTCTGGGCTCCTTCTGCCTGGTTGGGAGGTCATTTCAAAGAAAGATGCTAGTGTTGCTGTTTTTGTCGGATTGGAGGAATTATCACGTCGTGTATTTGAATTTGATACCGCCCGTGATGCAGTGTTTGGCCGACTTTTCTCGGTCTTCCGATGCCCATAGCAGCGTTGGTACTGAAAATGCTTCTCCAGTTTTGAAATCTGTTCGAGCGAGAACTAATTTCCTGAGCAAGATGTTTTTGAATATGAAAATATTTTTTATATTGCAGAGTTTACTTATGTTACCAAATTTTGCTGAGATTTATATGTTTTGATTTGGAAAGATTCATTCAGTATGTGTAATATTTCGGGTTGTCGAACAGTTAGTGATCTTGTAGTCCACTGAATATTTTGATCGCCTCTCGGTTGCGTAGATGCGTTCCGGGCCACACTTTTTCTCTAAAATTCTTCGAAGAGAGTTATTGAATCAACGAGTTACCGAGAGTTACTGAGCATTTATGACCCATTCTGCGTCATAATGTGTTTTTCAATAGCCAATTTGAACAGATATCTTGGCGCACCTTACAGAATAACGGAAGGGGCCATGGTAATTACGTCAGTCTTGACGGACGTGCTAGGCCGCCTCATTAGATGAAGGCAATAATTTCGATTGCCGCCATGTTCAAATATTCGATTCGCTGAATTGGCACCTGTGTGCACCAGTAATGATAAGCTTTTGTGCTCCGTTGATGTTTTGTACCACTTAAGCACGCACAGATTGCTCCTTGCCGAGTAAGATTTTTTATTCTCTTTTCAGTGCCACTCCGCGTCACAATACCCTTCGGTAAGTGCCAGTTTTTCATCAGTGAGCTCTAAATAATGAAGCCAGCATTTTGTACGGTTATTTGTCGATATGGCAGCGTTCGGAATTGTGAGTTTATGAAATGTTTCGTTTCAGTAGCATACACGTACTTCAAACAGAACGCAATAGCATTTCCCCTGGGGAGAGTTGCTGATATTTTGGATGGAGAACCAATAGTCAATGACAATGAGGACAGCGTCAGATGTTTTCTCGACGTAGCTGTATGTGAAATAATATTCGCAATTAGGAAGATAAAAAAAACAACAACATAATTCCGGTTGGATACTAGCCCATGATTTCTGAATGATGCGTCCGGCGGTAAGCTGAGGTACTGTAAAGATAGTTCAGCGTTCTACTTTCAGTAATATTTGTATTCAGTTCAGTTCAGTCGTCGTTCAGTCGTGTCCGACTCTTCGTGGCACTATGGACCACATCAAGCCATGCTTTACGGTCTGTCACTATTTTCCTAACATCACATAACTTCATCTGCAGCGCCTCGATTATGCCATCTAACCATCGCGTTCGCTTCCTACCCCTTCTCCGGTAACCCGAACCTTTCCCAACATCAAAGCTTTCTCCAGCGACTCCCCTCTTCTCATCAATTCTTCGGCGGTCAGCCTTTTTTACAGTCCAACTCTCGCATCCAAACATCACAACTGTGTTCCACCTCATGCCGAACGTGAAATGTTTTTTCTGTTAATGAACTCACCTGATATTGAGTGCCGCTATTTCTCAGTAAGCAGATAGTGTTACATATTTTTATGCGAAAGCCTTTATAGGCTCACGAGTCTCCGTCTGCGAGAAGTGTCACACTTCGAGCTATTCCACGGAATACCACGAGATTGTGACGTCATCACCTGATGAAATCTTCGGCAATGACTGGGTGTGACGTCATGGTCGATGATATCACCAGAGGATTCACGCATATACGAAGTTGACCCCGCCTGGCGTCCGATCCAGGCGTGCGTGCTGCGCCTTTTATTTGGTATTCTTAGAATGTCGCACCGCACAACGTCAGTCAGTGTACGCAAGTGGATGCAGTAAGGCACGAATCAGCGGCGTTTCACACAAGGGAGTTCACCTCATTACAAGGTAGTTGTTCAAAACGCCTTAAGAACATTGTTCCAGTGGAATATAAGGCTCTAATCTTCGGATGACCGGGGCCAACTGAGAAGTGAGAATGTGGTCTTTCTCCCAGGGTGTTAAGCAGATTGCGTTGAAAACGAGAGAAATCATTCTTTTGCAACTCGAATAAGATTTTTTTCTTAAGCTCCTCGACCCAAATGCCTAAAATAAAGCCATCTGCGTATGACCTTCAGCAGACTTGTGATAATTTGTGGCATCCTTCGTTCCCCCGCCCACGAAAGTTGTCATACATTTGTGTATCTCTTCCCGTGTGGGGTAGCGTTTAGAAAAGTGGAATTTTCTGGTAACAAATAGCGTCCCTTTTATCATTTTCCTAGAGGAAAAGGGAAGCAAATGATAAATAACCGTAATTTGTTTTATACCGGAAAGGAACGATAGTCTTCACACTGGAAGTGTCCCTTAAAATGTAACATTCTATCTCATCGCGTCAGATAAAATATAATAGTATCTGTCGATATCGAGGTCCATTAAGCACGTGACGAGTACCGATATGGTCTTCAACAAATATTGCGATCGGTTATTGCATCCTCCTTTCTACTGTCTATTAAACTTGTCATGGAGATGTGTATCACGTCGCGAATTGAGCATTGGTTAGAAGCCATCAAAATGTACTGGTAATAAATAGGTTCCCGTCTTACTCTTTTCCAGAAGGAAAAGATAAGAGAAATGATGCATATCAGTCTCAGTCATTTCTAATCGTGAAATGAATGATAGCCTTCACGGTGCAAGTTCTACTTGAAGTAATATTAAAACTCAGCGCCGAATAAAAAAATTATTTCATATCGAAGCCCAATAAGCATGTAACGAGTACCCGCTCAGTTCTGTGCTGACGAGGTTTTTTTTTTTGTTTTTTGTTTTCTGTGTCAGAACCGTTGCTCAGAGTAAGTAGCAGCATATTCGATTATGATCGGCCAAAAATAATGCGCTCAGTGTAGTGCCATTTTACCGCAATAGACAAATTTTAAGACCCTTGTCCTAATAATTTATCCGGCCAACAATAAAAGCAATATTTTGCTGCTGTCATGCCAGCTGCCAGGTTTAGCAGATACTGGTTCTAACAGCAGCTGCATTGCGGAAATAAGCTCTGCTTCAACTGGAAAATTTCAAGCAAGTAATTTTGCCGTGTTCAGATGCAACATAAAGTAGTCACTGCGATATTGGTTAGTTTTGATATGTGCGCTGAGTGCCTCGTGAGGTAGTGCATACCCTGTTCATATGCTGCCTTGTTTTGTTAAGTTCAACAAATCAAATGCCTTCAAACTATTTCTGCCGCATCTTCCGCAGATCCCGCTGCCGATACGGAACAACCCACTGCTGGTAAGAAACGAAGCTTCCGACTCTGTAGAACAGTATCCACTGTAATCCTACACTCTATGCTAAATTTTCACGAATACTAAACCACGTGACCTGAACTCGTAGCGCTTGCTAACGGCTAGACACTAGCGCCGCGATTGGCCCTGGAGCCGGGGAGCAGTCGACAGCAGACAAGATATCGAGCCGTGGCTCAGTCGTTTGGCAACACAGCGCATGCGCAAAGGACAGTGGAGGTTAAATAAGGAGTAAAAGCGCTACCTGCCAGCTACCACCTGCCTGTTAAGCCCTGCCAGTAACATATCCGTGACTTTGCGTTCACAAGAATAACATCGCCATTCGATGTCACAACTTGGGGCCTATGACTGTCTTTAACGCAGAATCTGATTGGTGATTGATTGAAGGTACGCAAAGAAAAAATGTTTGCTGTAAAATCACGCGATATTCATAGTCTAGCTCGTCAAACTATGCAAATGTTCATTTTGCACGTTGCATCAAAGTACCCTGTTGCCTGTACTCGCTAATACTTATGTCTTAACGCCAAAAATTACAGTTCTCTTTTTTTTTTTGTACCTGTGCGCTGCTATGCCTTTGCAAACAAGATTTGGCAAATCGATAATGGCTAGCAGCAGTCTTATTCTAATCAAGAAGAAAGGTGTCAGTTCTATATGCTGCAAACGTCACATACATAGCACATTTTTGGTGTCATCACATGTATATGGGAGCATTTTGCCTGATTATACAGCGTGAGTTTTGTTAGATCCCACCGTCGAAGGTAAGTACCAGACCGCAGATCACTAAAACATTTCAAAGATTATGAAACATAATAACAGTATATGTTTCTGGTCATTTGTGTGCTGCTTGTGGTGTTTTTATTTTTCCCGTAAGAGCCCACCGAAAACAAAGTATTATTCCAAACAGTCCCAACCCGTAATAAATTGTCCATCTAGTTAGTGTTCAGCGCATAGCCAATTTTCATATAGCATTTTATGATTGTTAGCCTCGATGGAAGCACTACAATTTAGCTCTCTAATTTTCTTGTATCCTTTAGCGATTGAGTAGGGAGGGGGGGCGACAGGTGGAAATGCTGTGGACAATGTGGACAACGGGGGGAGGGGGGGGGAGGTGGCAAGGCGGTGGCGCTTGTCAATAGGGGGGGGGGGGGGGGCGCCTTCATCTCTTAGCGCAGCCAACGAGGTATTTTCGCCAAATGTCTGCGGTACTGATAATGCTGTCGGGGCGCCTTTGCAGAATCCCCTTTTCACGCCTTTAAAATGTGTTACGGCCTGTAGCTGTCGCCTGGTATGTTTCGTCGAGTGCTTTAGCGTTACCGAGACAGTTGCGGCTTATGACTACCGCTTAACTCCCACTTCCTATCCTCGTGACGAGAGGCCATCTGAAATATCGCAAATGTTAACGTTAGTCATCTTGACACCTACGTGCCAATTCAGGCTGCTCGTTATGAATTGCCAGTGCATGTAAGATTTGATATCGGCCTTGGTGTCTTTTGCTGCAGAGAACAGTTCGAGATTGTGCTGAGGCGGAAGGCAGTTCAAATGTTCTGGCTTGCCCGCGTCTCCTTGGCGCTATTTGCCCAGTATACTTTGGTGTGAAGCCCTACCCAACGGATTTTGGTAGGTCTTCATAATTAAGATTTCTGTTATTTCTCCTGGGACCAATTCTTTTATATTCGATTGGATTGAGCCTGTTATACCTAGAGTGGCACGGGCAGAGGCATATTATTTTATTCTCTTTTTGGTTGCCTCACCATATTTGATGATGAGGATGATGTGTGTGTGGGGGGGGGGGGTGGGGAAGGGGGGGTTGGGAGGATGATTGCTGGTTCATAGTAAAATTTCTTTCGAGAGCGTAGGAAATGGTCAGATGCAGATGAGGCATCTTGCATGAGATACACCTACCCGTACAGTGGCGTAGTAATATAGCACCCCGATTTATTCAACTATCTATATGGTCAGTTTCTCAGTGTGCACGTCGAATCAGCGGGGTCAAGTAGCGGACACTATTGACATTGTTACTACATGAACATAAGGAACTAAGCTTTGTGCAACACCAACTACACAGAAGCGTTAATACAAAGGGTAGCAGTGACATCACCTTCATTTTCAACTGGTTCAAATTTCAGTTTGAAAGGTTTGAGTTTCAGTTTGAGTTGTGACCCCTCGAAAGCACCAGTCTGCCTGCTTTCACTGTCCAAGCTTGATCATGGACCAACTTTCGCAGTTCGATGCGCTCTTAAAAGCTACTGACCAAAGCTCTGGATATTTTAAACAAAAAAGCTCGATGATTCGACCAAGTATAGCCTATAGCCTGCCAAATAATGCTCGACAAAGGAAAGCTTTCTCACCCTCTGTTTCGGAAAGCCAACCTTTTCGTTTTCTACGATGGCCCGTTGAACCCTGGACATAACAACCACCCAGAACGACAGCCACTTGTTCCTTTCTTAAGTGACGGCGGGAGCATGTCGCGCAGAGTTCTTGGTTCGCGCGCGCTCTTCATTCAAGCGATTGTCACAACCACACGCACGCAATATAAGCTTTTAGTTTGTTGTCGTAGACCGTACGCCTCAGAGCGTAGTGTGGCTTGTGGCGCTCATACACTGGTACCACTGGGAACAGTGAAGAGACTTCAAACATGAAGTACAGATACGGACACATATGAAGTCGTACACTGGCTTGGGTTTCGCCAGCGAGATCATCTCGCCGCGCTATGGCCGCCCGTTGTACTTTAGCAGCCGGGTGAGGGATCGAATGGGCGTGCGGCCAAAAACGGTCTTCTCGCCATTGGAACAAAAGTCTCCTAATAGTCTGTTTTCACCTGCCGCAGTACCGCGGGAATGGTCAATTAGCAAAAAAACAACAAAAAAAAGCAGTAAAACATACTTGCAAAGGCGGGGCCATGGCGGCAAGCCTCCTTCTGAAATATCGTATTTGGAGGGAGGGCGAATGTTGTTTGCGGAGACTATTAGATGAGACTGGGAGGAGAAATTCTTCGCAGACAGAATCGAACAAGAGGAGCATGGAGCTGTAGATTGATTTTAACAGTTGCAAATCAGCTGTTAACGAGGGTTCTAAAAAAATGTTTTTTTTTTTTTTTGCAGCCTTTTATTCAGGAGGCGATTCATTACACCGTCCAGAATTGAAAAAGAGAGAGTGAGATAGAGGGAGAATAAACCGTACATTATTCACGAAATTGCATTTATGATTTTTTTTAGTTCATGGTTCCCATGGCTTGAGCTGCCTCCCGGACACTGATGTGCGGCGTAATGTGGTCAGAGGGACCCCGGTGGCCTGCTCCACCTACCACTATCCGACCAGGTTGGAAGAAATTTAGATTGTAGGGTGGTCAGCAGCCCTCTAAATACCCACGCTGAAAAATTCAGTCGCCCGTCTTCACAGTCCGCTCGATTTTGCTCGATCCTTCGAGAAGCTGAAGTCCAGGCGCACTGCCCCTTTAAAGGCTGGTGAAAAAAGGAGGGCAGGCACCGGGGGCTGGGAGACGGACGTGGGCGTGCGTGCCTTCTCGCATATCCCTTATCATTCTGTTTCTTTTTCAGCAGCGAACGCATTGAAAACGCCACCCTCAATATTTTTTCCACACAGGAGGGACACAGACCTTGCTGATTCCAGTGGCCACAACAAGCAATGGGTTGACGGGTGAGCTACTCGTTTGACATCCCCTGTTTTCAAGTCGATAGCCTTTCTTGGCTCATGGAATGAAATCCAGTGCGCGAGAGTTGCGCGTGACATTTGTACACGACCTGTGCGTCGGATCTATGCATCGCATCTGTGCGCTGATGTGTCACTTGTAAATCATCCTGATGACATCATCAGATAAATAAAAATCTTGTCGCCATCCGGTAGCGAACCTCCATCCCTCGGGCCCAGGATCGTGAAACGCACACCATAATTCTCTTTGTCCACCGCGGGGATGATAGTAACGATAACAATGACGCTGCAATTAGGGATAATGAGAATGATAATGACTGTGCATTTAGCTTATAATGATAGCGAGAACGTACGTGAGCACGGTGTGCACCAGAAATGCTTCGGCTTTTGCATTTCTGCCGTGTAGATTACACAGTGCTATCGGGTTTTTTTTATGAACAGTTAGCTTGATGTTTATGTGAATACGTTCCAGCTTTGCCACCTACCTGCTTGTTGAAAATATGTCAAATTCCTTTTGATATCCATTTGATATTCATATCGGGCAGGCATGCCAAATATTTATGAATGGCTGAAATATTTTGTGAAAGTGATGACAGTAAAGTACACTGCTTGAATAATGACGTAGGATAACTGTATTTTGTGCAATCAGTTTTTTTACGCTTTTAGAATGTGTTACGGACCCGTAGCTGACGCCCGGTATGTTTCTTATGAGTGCTTTAGCCTTACAGAAAAAGTTACGGCCTTTGCCTACGGTTGTCCTCGCGTGCGCGTGGAGAGGCCACCTGAAATGTCGCAGTAGCCAACATTAGTCGCCTTCAAACCTGTGTGCCAATTCAGGCTGCTCGGTATGAAGTGCCCGTGCATGTAAGCTTTGTTACTGACCTTGGTTTCTTTTGCTGCATTGCTGCAGAGAGGAGTTCGAGGTTGTTCTCCGGAAAAAAGCCGTACAAATGTTCTGGCTCGTCGGTCTCTTCTTAGCCCTGGGCTTTATTTGCCCGGTGTACTTCGTCGTATCACCATACCCTGATGAATTCGGTAAGTCTTAATAGTTAAGGTTTCGGTTATTACACTTGGTGGGATGGGAGGAGGCTGCTTGGTTCCTGATTAAAAGTCATTTAGATCAACAATCCTAATTGAGCTTGCGTTCTACGCTGCGTTTTGAACGTGGAGAGGGTAGCAGGAAAGGAAGGGGGTAGGGGAGGCATACTGCAAGAGATATTCCTACCCACAGAACAGCCTAGTCACATGACCGCCCTGCGTTTGTATCCTGGCACTGCACTACTAACCTAAATTATGACAAAGCTTTTCGTCAGAAATCAATGCTGGTGTTCATTATCTGGTGTTCATGCCCCTGAGCCTAGCCAAAATAAGGTGAGGAGCTCTAGGTGGCCTATTTACCTCTCTTCAGGTTCTGCCTCCTCGCGTGTTAACGCTCACAACTTGAAATGCCACCAAAGGCAAGCTGGAAAGCAGGCCGTTCACAAATGCCGCGCTAAAGCAGTTCTTCGCAAAAGACAGAAACGAATACTTTTATCTTGGCAAACTCCCATGCTGAACTCTCCTTCACATAGTAGTTAATAAGGGAACTATGTTTGTTACCTGTGGTAAAATTCCCAGATGAGGGAAAAATTAACACAATCCATTTTAGTAGAGCCTTGCATGATTTCCCAAGCCTGTTATTAAATATTGTGAAAGAAGGCCAGGTACAGACGGCAAGGTCATGAAGGCAAGGCAAGGTATGCTGTGTCAGCGTATAATATGATGGAGAAAACCCAAGCGCGTGCCGGAGTCGGCGCCGCGGGTCGATGATGATGGTATGTACAAGAGGAAGAAGATCATGGTATGTACAAATGAAAGAAGATCCGTGGAGGGCTCACAATATAAAAATGACGCAGTGCTATGTTATTTATCCTCTTGTTTAAGTTTGTAGTCCTTCGTATTCTTCCTATTTGTTCATCATTTTGCAAGGTTTGTATTTTGTTTCTGAGTAGGCCTATAAGAAACCTGCTTTGTGATAACCTCTTTTGTATATTGTTGAAATTCAAAAGGCACAACCGCCTTTTTGTTTTTATTATAATGGCACGGGTGCAAATAATTACAGGTTTAGAATACCTGTGCCGAGTTAATTTGAGAGCACGGAAAAGAAAACCCTCTTATATATGCCGCACTACATTTTATCTAGTTCCTTTTATTTCCGGGACAGCCTGCAACCCCGTGTTTTGAAGACGTCATTGTTTTGCCTATTTAATTGCTCAGATAGCATTAGGAAAGGGCGTCTGGCTGCTTATGTTGCTGCCCTGGTGCTCCTACTGTCTTGCGTGCTTTTATTTTTGTAGTTTCAGGGTTTAAGCCTACAATCCCTATTATTCATGTGCCCTTTGCCACCCCTTCTTCCTTCTTCATTATTGATATTTTGTGCTTGTTGAGCATGGTTTTCTTTTCGAATCCTTCCCGCCATCCAATAACGGCGGCACGTTTTGAAGCAACATTTGACAATTATCGTTATTAAAAGTTTTCAGTTGCTTGTACAATACGCATTTCCATTTCTATTCCTGTGCGGAAAACTCACAATATTCAGGCTTATTATGGTTAGGAATGAATGTTGGAAGCTGAAGGAATCGGGCTTGAACACAATTTTCAGCCATTAAAAGAGGGCGTGTTTCCACCTCAAACACAAGCTGGTGTCCCGAACTGGACAAAGTTACGCACCTCTCTGTCTATCGTAGACCCCCTCCAGTTGGGATATGACACCTGGTACAAATCACTCACGTCTGCACTGAAACAACACGAAAGGCAGATACAGCTCACGGAAATGAAAACGGACGTAGACAACCACCTCCTACATCTTTGGGAGGCCCGCCGCAGCCTCACGAAAAGATGGAAAAAACAGAAACATAACAAACGCCTCAAAAAACGCATCCTCGAACTCACACATCAAGCCGCTGAATATGCTGCTCAGCTAGCCGACACTAACTGGGTAGACAGGTGCAACACGGCTGCGCGCCAGATGTCTGGTCGTAATACGTGGCGCCTATTCCGCGCGCTCATCGATCCAACACAAACACGCACGGAAGCCCAACGCCACTTACATAAAGTCATGCACAACTTTACAGGAACGACAACACAGCTAGCGCACACACTCAGGGATCGATACCTGTGCACCACCAAGGACCCCCGGGCGGTCGCCTACTCGTATGCAGGCAAAGAGAACACGGAGCTGGACACTCCGTTCCAGCTCCACGACCTCCGGGCGGCCTTAAGCAAGATGAAACGCGCACTGCACCCGGGCGCGACAAGGTTACGGTCAAGCTTTTGGCCAACCTTTCCGATGCAGCATATGTTGTGCTTCTAAAATACATCAATAGTATTTGGGACGGAGACACTCCTTTCCCTCTCGATTGGAAGTCGGCTCTCGTCACCTTTATCCCGAAAACCGGCAAACCTATTGATGTGGAGAACCTTCGCCCCATCTCTCTCACGTCTTGTGTCGGCAAGCTGATGGAGACAATGGTGCGCGACAGACTCTCCGAATTTCTTGAAACACAGCACATTTTCGCGGACACCATGTTCGGTTTCCGCCCTCAAAAATCAGCACAGGATATACTCCTTCAGCTCCACCATGACATATTAGATCCTGTCGAATGCCCCCATAATGACAAGGTGGTCCTGGCCTTGGACCTTAAAGGCGCATTTGACAATGTGAAGCACGAAGTAATCCTCGATCACCTCAGTCACACCAACTGTGGTAACAAAACTTTCAATTACATAAAACAATTTCTTACAGACCGCCAAGTCTACATTCGCATACAAGATGCGGAACACGGGCCATACACCATCGGCTCGAGGGGAACACCTCAAGGCGCTGTCTTGTCTCCCCTCCTCTTCAATTTAGCCATGCTTCATCTTCCCTCCAAATTGGCTTCTCTTCCCGGGATACATCACGCACTTTACGCGGATGATATCACAATCTGGGCCACGCAAGGTAACCTGGGCCACATGGAGTCCTGCCTGCAGGCAGCGGCGACCGTAGTCGACGACTACGCGATCTACTGCGGACTCCAGTGCGCCCCAGCTAAATCTGAATTTGTGCACGTACGTCTATCCCCTCGAGACACAACTCAGCTTCGCATCAGTCTCCCCTCGGGACCGATCCGGGAGGCCAAAGAGATCCGCGTTCTTGGCCTCTTCATACACCATCAACGCAGAGTTGACACCACTCTGGCCAAACTTCGCATGGTGGGAGACCAGGTGGGCCGTATGGTCTGCCGGGTCTCCAACAAGCGGGGCGGATTACGAAGCAAGGATGCACTGCGGCTTGCCCATGCTTTTGTAACGAGCAGAATCCTCTACTCGACACCCTACTTGTACCTGCGTAAACACGATGAGGATCAATTGGAGGCCATCCACCGGAAAGTCATCAAGCGGGCTCTCAACCTTCCGGTCAGCACGTCCAACCAGAGACTTCTGGCTCTGGGCGTGGTGAACACGTTCCGGGAGCTACGAGAAGCCCACTTACTAAGCCAATACACGCGTCTTAGACAGACCACGTCCGGTCGCCGCCTCTTGGACCGGCTACACATCAAACACGATTACCACATTGAGGAAAGGGTGAGAGTGCCAGAACTCTGGAGACGCGCCCTCCAGGTCCGACCCCTTCCCCGCAACATGTCCAAAGAAGACCATAACGGTCGTCGCCAGGCGCGCGCGGAAGCGTTGGAGCGATACTATGGTCACCAGCAACACGTGTATTATGTGGATGTTGCCGGCCCTTACCATGGGGGGTGGTATACGGCTGCAGTCGTACACAACACAAACACGGTTAACGGGCTAACTTTCTAAGCCTACAGCACAACTCACGCGGAGGAGATTGCTATCGCTCTGGCTCTCAGTATTCCCAATTCGAAACACTTCATCACCGACTCGCGAGGGGCCTGTCGGAATTATATGCTGGGATGGGCTCCCCCGCTTGCCCGGCGTATATTGCAATCTAGCTGCCGATACATAGACCCAACTCCGCATAATCTCATTTGGGCACCCGGTCACCAGGGACTCAGGGGAAACGAACAGGCCGATCAGGCCGCCCGCGCACTCTCTCCCCGGGCTATCTCCTTGTCCTTGGAAGCTTACTCCCAATCAGACAATCTGGCCCTTACATTCAAAGACATCACCGATTACTACAAGGAGGAGCACAGGCGCTACCCGGCCCCTTGTAAGGAGCTGAATCGCGCTGACGAGCGCCTCCTCATCAAAATTTTTACCAATACAGTGCTGTGCCCGGCGGTACTGTGGGAAGGTGGCTGACACCTTTCACATGGTCTGGGCGTGCCAGTCAAACCCATCCATTCCCCCCAACCCCAATCCAACTAGAGAGGACTGGGAGGCGGCCCTGCTCGGCTGTCAAGAACTCAAGGCTCAAAAGGCCTTGGTTCAACGGACGCGGGCGGCGTTGCTTGCCAATGGGGCCCCGGAATAGGGGCTCCACCTAGTATTGTGAGGGGGAGACCGATACGTCTCTAACCCAAACACCTCTGTAATCATTTAATTGTTATTTATAAATGTTTTAACCACCACCACCACCACCTCATAACCGTTAATTTCAGAGTTACGTTTTTTTTTGCACGCCCCTACCGTTAACGTGTGTGTAAATGGAGCAAATGTATGAAAGAGCACTGAACAAGGTTTGAAAGGAAGCTTCAGTTTCGACAAGGGGACCTCTTCCTTTTTTTTTTTTTTTTTGCAGTGCCTCCTTCATTTGAATTGCTGTATTTGAGCATTTTGACTTTTTGTACCTATGTTTAGACCATGAACGATTGTTATCTTTTTGTGTTACCTTCCCCCCCCCCCCCCTCTTATGTAATACCCCACCCGGGGCCTTTAAGGATATATAAATGATGATGATGATGATGAAATCCTCTTGTCGAAACTTTGGCTGACCTTGCAAATCGCCTTTCTCTCAATTCTTGTTCTGTGCTATTTCACTGTGTAGCCATCTTCTTTCCCTCATACTGTCGAGCAAATGGAAATATTAAACAAAGTATCAACGTGACTTCACGTGCCACGCTTGTGTAAGAATGATTAAAGAAGCATACTAGATTTATGTTTCAGTACTACTAAATGACAATCTGCTCCCGCTTCGGAAAACTGTGAAAAATTAGAATGACATGCGGGCTTGTCTTACGAATACGGGCCTCATTCCGAAGGAAGCGAAATGTAAATGACAATGTAGTGGGCTATGTCTGTACGTTACGATGCCGCCGTAGGAGGCATTTTCCTCCGGCTCTTTCCTCCGGTCCCCTCTTTCTCCCTTCAAGGTAATAGCCCTCTCTCTGGTCCTAATGTTCTCGCTACATTGCACCTTTTCTGGAGATATGCCTTTTGTGTTGGGCAGCTATTCCTTCGTTTATTCTTTGCTTTGGCTCTATCCAGCATCAGTAATCATATTATTATTCTTTGCTCGGTTGAAGTCTTGTACCTTTTGATCACGCAGAATATTCCTTTCTGAGTAAGATTTTTCTCTCTCGTTTCAGTCTTTTACTCACTAATACCATGGTCATTCGGTAAGGGACAGCTTTTCACCCTTTCGCTCTAATCAAAACAGCCAGTGTTTTGACGGAATATTGTCGCAATGTCTCACGAGTCCTCATCGCGTTATACTAGAACAAGCGACTTTGCGAGCTCTACCTAGCGGCATGTGACAATGCATTAGAAAAGCAAATGCCTTTTAAAAACTCGCCAACTGACGTAAAGAACAAGGGTAGCCGTTATGTGTACACAGATGTACTGTTAGCTGCCTATTACTTCTTGACTTGAAGCCATAATAAGAGAAAGGCGGCAAGGCGCTACTGCTTACTGCTACCGTCTATGGAGCTGCAGGCACCTCATCAGAACGCCTCCCTTTGCTTTGCTCCCTCGAACCCGACTGCCGTTGGCTGCGTTTCGATGGAGGCGAAACGACGAGGCGCCCGACGACTATAAGATCCCCAGGTGATCGAAATATTCCACTCCACTCCACTACTGTACCCCTTTACCCTTCCGCTTTCGCTCCCACCTTCCATCTCTCATGACGCGGTTCAAGTGGGATAGATACGATGCCTTTCCTTTCCTCCAAACAAATTTAGGAAATTTTTAATATGATCATTGTTATTACGCAGGATACCTAGGAGGAGGAGGATAAACTTTATTTGTGGAGGATGATCTCAAGTACGGGCTTCCGCGCTATGTAGTCAGATGTGATTGGGCTCTCCCAACATGGTTTACACGTAATGTTTGGAACCTGAGCTGTACTGCTAGAATTCTCAAGGGAAAACTCTGACCTTGAACAATACATCACGTAGCAATAGCGCGTGCCGTGTGTGGACTATCTGTCACACGTCTGGGTGGACGCCTGAATCGTGGCAAAAAAAGAAAAGAAAATGCGTGGAAGGCTGTAGTGTGATTACGGAAAGATGTGCCTTAGCAGGGGGAGGGGGGTGTGGAATATATTCGACCACCTTGAGGATCTTGAGGTGTACAGACATCGCCCTGTAGAGGACGCCAGTAGAGGACGCCAGTAGAGGACGCATGCATGGTAGAAACAGCGGACGTCTTTGCGTTTCTCCTTGGAAACGTGGCCGCCGCGGCCGCGTTCGCACGCAGGTGCTGATGATGTAATGTCTGTTCTGGGTTAAAGGTACACAGGTGGCGGAAATTATTCCAGAGCTCTTGATTAAGGCAGCTCTTGCTCGTTTCTAGTAACTATTTTCTTTCTGATTTTCGCTAAGGCGCGGAGAGGTGTAGACGTAGAAGTCTTGATAGAAACTTCGTCTTTCTTTTCGCTTGCAAATAGGCAATTTTACTAATAAACCCAATAACCGCGGCAGTTTCTCATACAAGATTGTGTTAGTAATTGCCACAATGTAAAAGAAATTGATAAAATAAACGTGGAAATTACGTGTATTTTATATCAGCAAAGCTAACGCTCAACATTCAGCTCAGGAGCCTTGAACCGGCCTAGTTTATTAATTATAATAATTGGATCATAGGAACGGAAATGAGCAGTATTTGTCACACTTCTTTCTGTGCATACCTGACCCGCGTCATAAGGAAACGAAGCAAGGTTGGCTAAAAATGAAAAAAAGAGAAAGGGGAGGGTCCGGAGTAATTTCTACCACCTGGGGATCTTTAACGGAGGACTCCCCTGATAAAGCTGGGACAGGTAGGTCACCGCCGCTTGAGGCGGGGGCTAGCCTGCCACCGAATGATCTGTTGTAGGCCGTCATTGCACCCGCCACCGCTTCGGTGGTGGACGGCGGCTGTTGTTGCGGCGCGCGTCTTTTTCTCCCTCTTCCTTTTCTTTCTTCTCTATTTTCTCTTCTGTCTGCACAAGGCAGCGGAGGTGGCTCAGCTACAGAGCCAGTAGCGCCCAGCCTGCGGAAGCCTCTTAGTTTTGCTTCCATCGAAACGGAGCCTTCTTAAAATTGGTTTTTGGGCAATGGGATAGCGCGTATCTCACTTCAAAGCGGACTCCTATCCCTGTCAGATGTACATATGTCGTCAGTTCGAATCGCTACCGCATACTAAACTGGTCAATAAGATAAATGCTAAATGTGGAAAAAAAATGCATGGTTTGAAAAAGTGCGTTTTGATATGAAATCACGTTCTTTCTCAAAGCTAAATCTTTACTATTCCCTTGGGTTGCTTATACGTGGACCAGATAACGTTGACCTTGAACCGAAGAAACCATGTGATAGCCATGACGTCACTCAGGCGTAGTTGCTCCGAGGCTGCGGTGCCGCAGTCACGCGCTCGCCTCTGTCAAGCACTTGAAAGCAATAACATCGCTCGGTTACAGCTCCGCCGGGGCCGCCTCGTCTCTACCGCCGGTACCGCCGCATTGCAACCGCTCTCTACACAGCTTCGGTACAAAGCTACTGCTGCCGTTAACCTGGCAGCAGTGTCAGTTGTCATCTAGTGGATGTAGCTCGCTGAGAGGCTTCCGCTTAGGTATAGCTGTGTTGACCCTTTGCCTAATTGTTTACTACACGCTTTTATTAAATCAGGGTTACGGCAACGGCATTCAGGACGCTTTTCTAGAGCGCTCAACTTCTGATATCGAATGTGAAGGTCGTCGGACAAAAGCATTTGATCGAGCTTCTAGCAGGGCTGCAGAGTGTGTCCAAGACGTCAGTGTGCGTTACACATCATGCTTCCCCTCTGCAGGTGTGATTCCCTCAGCCGATGGTGCTCGCTCGTCTCGTAGAACCACGAATGTGCATTAATGTTTAAACCACGCGCAACAAACGTATCTAACAATTCTTAACCGAGCTTCAGCACTTCAAAATTAAGTTCAGCCTTGTAAGCCAAAGCTACTTTTTGGTCAGACGAGAGCTATATACTTCCCGCAAAAAGTTATAAATTGGTTATGAATTTTTATAAAAGTTAAAATTTTTTGCAGTGCCAGGGGGCTTCCCCCGAAGCTGCAAAAAAAAAAAAAAAAGAAATCTAACGCTCTTCTAGCCGTAAGTAAAAGAGTCAAGAGGCTAGTGCCGGTAATTCCGTACATGCACAAATTCGTGCACAACACCAAGAAAGTAGGCGGTAGATATGGAGTGAACGTGTATTTCCAGCCACATGTATGCTTGCAAAGAATTGCTTCAAATTGTCCCAAAAACCCCCAAGATGCACAATGAAGCATAGACTACGGACTGAGGGCCAGTATGATATCACCCATGAGCTACCGTTCGCGGCTGGACAGCAGTTACAACTTGAAGAGGGGTAGATAGCTGGGTGGATGAGGTGGCGGAGCGTAAGAGATATATGTGTGAGTCTGAAGTCGTCCGTATAGAATCTCACAGTAATAAGTTATTGCTGCGTCCAGTAGGGTATATGAAGCAACCGAAGCGGTAGTGACGACATATGTTCTGAAAGAATTGGAGGCGAACGGGCACAGCAAGCCAGCCATGTGGTCGAAGGCAGGCTCCATGGCGTGCGCTCGGACTTCGGGCGCAGGCACTAGGCAGCTTGTTACCTGCTAGGCTCGCTTGCACGGGAGTCTAAACAAAGCTGATAGAATAGCTGGATGGCGTCTTACCAGGAGGAGTTGCAAAGGATACCCGATCAGCGCCGAAATTATAGCCTCGTTGTAGGCGTTGACATTCTAAGCGCAAAGCTAGACTGGCAGATTAGCCCGAGAAACCGGTTAATAAGCTACCTCAAACAGTTGAGTATTTGTGCTGTACGGAGTCCAGTGCTGAGTGGCTAAAAAGAATGATACCAGAGAGTATGCATTCCTGGTTGGTTGAACATTCCTACAGTACTTCCTTTAAAGTACTTGAAATTGAGGACGCTATTCAATAAAACTTTTTAACAGCATAGGGTTTGCATCGTAAAAGGGCAAGCGTGCAATAACACATTTCTAACGAGCTGCCATCAGTCAAATGCTGCTAACTGTTCATGACGAAATATCATATATTTTGACTTCAATAGGGGTAAAATACAAGGGGCGAAGTTGTTTATCGGAGGGCAGTGAAGCTGATGTCTTTTCTTGAGCTTTGTTTCGAAACTAATAGTTGGAAATTCTTTTTCTTTTCAGCAATTCTCCAAGTATGCTTCGCAGCCTCTCTACTGAAACAAGAACGCGGATATAAATGCTTGAGCAATAGAGCTTGTTTTCTTTTTCCGGCTCCTTTATTTATCACAGTAAGAAATCTGCAGAGAAAACATGCTGCAAACACATTGAAATCTTTCCATTTTGATCTTAAAATCAGCTCTGCCGAAGCTTTCACGAAAAAGCCGGGTGCGCCTACGATTTCTGGCGTCCTTGTTCGCCAGCTTTATCATACTTGGTTTTTCGATTTCGGAGTTGCAAAGCAACTCTTTATTATTAGGGACAAGATAGCATTATAAAATATTTGTACCGCCATTTAATGAGTACTGATATTGTCCACTACACGGGGTCATATCTTTCGCTTTCATCGAAACACCCCATAGCATCTGGTGTCTAACGCTGGTTCCTCGGCATAGTAGCTGTATGCCCTAATCACTACTTCAGAGCGGTGCAACTGTTAGGTTTTCCTCTGTTCGAAATCGGTCAGGAATATGGCCCACCGATTAAAGCGCGAAGCCAACGTTGATGAAGCAATAGATCAAGCGCTCCACGTGTACGTCCGACACCGGGAATATGTTCGAACATGACAGGGCAAGTGGAATGGTCGCCTGTTGCGCTGGGACAGCACAGTGCACAGATGAAGTTTGATAAAGACCGCTTGCAATGCACAGCGCCCGGGGGTTTTACTTCGGTACCTATAAGTAGGGTACATGAAGCTGCGTTGCCTCTAGTTTCTTTAACTCGATCGTTAAGGGCCACTGCCATCGTTGTAACGAGAAAATCGGCAGATATCAAAAACGTCTTGCACATCGATGAATTGGTACTTTGCATCCTGCATATTGCGAGGCGAGCCCGCGATCACTCAGAAATAACATTCTCCTTCAAATGGTATTGGTTACAAGTGCGTGACTGCAGAAAGACTGCGTGCCCAGACTAATATAAAGCACTCATGTGTTGTTCAGGTGCACTACCTTAGAGAAAGGAAAAAGGCGGCAGACGAACGCCATGGCAACAGCGAGAGAGAAACAGAAAAATTAGGTTCAAGAAAGGTAGTATGATGAGCCATTTTCGTCTTAGAAGCACCATACGGCAAGCGTCTTCCACGGGTTATGCAGTTTAATAAGGAGAGTACTGAATAGTGTTCGTAATCCGATTGAGTGTGGGGAGTATCTTGTTCACATAACCAATGACTTCTCTTGAAACATACATATCGATTTCATTATTGCCAATGCTAACCGTACTCTTGGCATACTGATTATGCATCAAACTCTGGTAAGGCCCAAACTTGAATATGCATCGGCAACATTGGATCCTGCTCAACGTACGTTAATTGACCTCACTGAATCTGTACAGAACTGTTCCGCTCGTTTCATCACCTCCAAATACCATCGTACAACTCGCGTCTCCTTAATGAAATCAAATCTTGGACTTCTAGATCTACTTTCCCGCAGAAAAAAATTTCTCGCCTATCTCTGTTTCATATTTTCTTTCATTGTCCGTCACTTAAAAGCGAACTTTTGCAGCCTTCATATGTATCACTCGCATTGATCACCAGCTTAAGGTCACCGTACCTCGCTGCCGCAGCAACGTTCTTTTCAACTCATTTTTACCGAAACCCTGCACAGAATGGAACCGCCTTCCCCCCTCCATTGCCTCAGTTGTGTACGCACCATTCTTCAAGGCCGCACCAATTGACTATTTTTGTAACTGCACCATTGTTATTAAGTAATCTGCCTTTTTGTACTTTTGTGTAAGTTTTCTCTCATTTGCATTGTACTCACCCCCTTTTAACGCTTTTGGGCCCTGAGGGTATTGAAATAAATAAATAAATAAATAAATAAATAAATAAATAAATAAATAAATAAATAAATAAATAAATAAATAAATAAATAAATAAATATTAACAGATGTAAATAAACATGGACAGAAGAAGAAAAATAAGCGTATTTGTGGCAGTCGTTGCATTTACATGGAGCCTGGCTGAAAGAGCAAATGTTGACATACTTCTAATGGCGCTGCCGTACTGAGCTCTTCTTGGCGGATATAGGCCCGAACAATGATTCCATGTTTAACGCCAATAAAAGTTTCTGCTCCGCCAGTGGTCCCGAGTAAATGAGAATGCGTTCTACCATAAATAAGCTCCCATATGCGCAACTGACCTTGCAACTTTCAAAGTAAAGTCGAATTCTAAACGCAAATTGAAAATGAACTAAATGCACTTTTTGTAAAATATTGTAAAAATTCGTTTATAAAAGCATATACGCTAAAATCTGACTTTAGAACACGTCTGTTGAATTTTGTCTCCACCGCTAGCCTCCTGCAACTGGGCATCCATAACACATGGGATGAAATCGCGGAAGCGGTGCGCACTTCACAGGTAGAACGGCTCCGCCTAACCGCCGCAGGCAGATCCATTCTAGAAAAACTGGGCATCGACACTTGGGGAGGCGCTCAGACAAAATCTGAAATAGATATGGCTGTACGGGACAGGCTATGGATACCTCCGCTGCCAAAAAACATGCATCCCGAACACCATACGGAGCGTCGGGAAAAAAGAGCTCAAATGCTCAGTAAGAAATTTAGCCGCTTGCCGCCGAAGGAAGTAGCCTTTGTAGATGCTGCCGGAGGGGCAAGCCCTTTTATGGTTGCAGCGGTATCGAATGGGTCGGGTAGACCGATCACCGCGGTCAGCCTGAAAACGATCTCCTGAGGCAGCTGAGAAAGTGGCTGTAGCTCTAGCCTGCGCTCAGACAAAGGCGCGTTTCGTGATCTGCGACAGCAAAACTGCCATACGAAATTACAGTCGTGGGTTGATTGCTCCCCAGGCAATTCGAATATTACAGCAATCACCAATCTCGCGAAATATACAGCTGATTTGGACTCCATCGCACACTGGCGTTCCCGGCAACGAATCCGCCCATGCCATGGCTCGAGGGCTCTACCACCGAGCCGGCGGCAGAGGGGGGGGACTTGTAGCGGGGACCATAGAGTGTGCCAAATCTTACACACAGAAATTCTGCACCATTATAGACTCAGTAGACGGGTGGCTGCTGCGCCAGCCCCTACCCTAAATTTCAGGCAGGCCGTCGCCTGGCGTCGCCTTCAGACTGGGACATTTCCGCACCCGCTCCTGGTGAGCCATATGCTCCCAGGAGAAAGATCTGAATTGTGTGCAAACTGTGACTCGAGAGGGACCCTCGAACACATCCTCTGGGACTGCCCCTTTTCTCCCGGGAGGGGTCTAAATCTGACGCCGCAACTCTGGGAGACCATGCTGCGCTGCTCGGACCCTGAGCTCCAGCTAGCCGCCATCCAGCTGGCCTGGGACGCCGCCGGCCAACAACGTCTGCCGGCCTGCGTCTGAGGCGGGGCACCCGCCATCCATCCCAAGCGACGGAGGGCCGGAGCCTCTTCATCCGCTGGAATAAATAAAAAGTTCTGCTCTCTCTCTTGTCTCTTTTGTACTCACGCCAATTTCTACGTGCGACATCATTCAGGACGTTTTCGACCTCCACAAAAAGGCATAATTTTGATGGTAATACAAGCCTGAAAGTTTGTCTTCTGTGGGATTCATGATACCAAGAAGAGAAGATCTGAAAAACATCCTTGTAGATTTTTTGTGCACGTCAGCTAATGGTCAGTAGCCTCTAATGAATAAAGAAAAAGAATAAAAAAGTGCGCTTAGATAGCCAGTCCTTGTTATCATCCTGGATCCAAGGAATCGCTATTTAGGAATCTTTCGTAATCAGCTATTAGTTATCTGCTTCCTACCACCACTGTGTCATCTCACATAAAGAATTCCAATATAAACACTTTTACTTTTATGTGCAGCTTTTCTTTAAAAGACTGCCAATTCAAAGATAAGTAAAGCGCCGCTTGCCCTTGAAGCTCATCAGGACCCAACGCAAAGAAATTGGTCTTGGCGGTACTCCTGTGATTGGTCCCTGCACTTCCGGCAACAGTGATTCTCCCCGAACGTAATGTGCGAAGACCAGTTCAAAAGAAACGCCTGAACACTGTCTTTTTTTTAGGTTGATGACATTATAAGGCTTGTTTTTCTTTCTTTTTGAAAAGTTTTCCTCAGCTAGGTTATTGGTACCATGTTCGCTGTTTTTATGACCCGCAATTGTAATGACAATAAAGGGCTACAAAGAACTGAACATTTCAACTTGTATAGCCGTGTACCGTCAATTGAAGCAGCTTTGGACTATTTCTTTGATTTACTTTTATTGGAGTTCGAAAATTACCGGTTCCGACCTGCTTTTGTTCAATGACAGTGTTATTAAACTCTCGTCCGTGCACTTCATTTTCAGGGCCAGTAACGATTTGCCAGAAGGAGAAAGAATGTACAATGGTTCTAGAATTCATAGTTCTGTATTATAGGCTAGAAAAAGTTCGCTTAATCAAACGTATGTTATAATTGCTGATTCGAAAAGGTGTTCCATCGAGGTATTACCAAAGAAAGATTTAACGTTTTGTATAACCATCATAGGCGACGTGCTGTGAGTGGGCCTCACCATGAAGATTGATTTTGACCACTCTGAATACTAGTGGTTATATCAGGGCTCGTCACGCGTCCTGACATTGCACACCCGTCTGTGCACGCGCTACTGACAGATTGATAATTAGACATAGCGGACTTGATTTGCAGAAAATTGGAGTTTTGGTTGGATTTTAGCTGGCGACCTCCTTTCTCGGCAATTTTGCCTGTGTTCATCTCGGCTCCGCCGCTCTGTGACACTCCCTTTTTATACCCTGCTTCCTGCGTGCTTTCTGAATCAGTTGTGCCATTTTGGTATTTTATGCGACGATACCCACACGCTAAGCTACACCATGATTCAGTCGTCTCTGCTTCCGGAGTTGCGCGATCTTATGGAAAGCATGTGCGCTCTTTATCAATGCCGCGCAGCTTACGCTCTTACTATGCTATGACTTTCAATGATTTCAGAAAAAGAGCCGTCTCGATTAAAAAAAAAGGTACTAATGTCAATTTGCGAAGGCAGAGAGATGCTACGAACACATAATAATAGGCTTTCCGAATATTTTGCTTACTCACAATGTTGGGATTTAGGCGCGGAGATTTAAGTTGGGAGTGGTTCAATGGTAGCTCTGAAAACTGGGAGGCGAGAGCGCGAAATCACGTTGGACCGAATGCTCCTCCTTTTTGATGACTGTCTGTATAGCAAACAAGGCTGTTCTTTTTATAACACAGCATCATACGCATACAAAAATACTCTTATGTGTCATCTAAGCAGATGGGTACTTAGAAAATAGAGGTGCGTTGTAGTTGATGCTGGACGTGGATGAAAGGAAATGTGGGAGAAGGAAGTCGAGGCAGAGAGAATTTATCGCAAAACTTACACTGTAAAGTAAGAGTGACGAAGCGCTGGTGATGAATATTTCAAGCTTCTTCCAATGGGTATGCAAATTAGATAAAATTATGTTATAGAAAAATATGTCTATTATGTAAAGAATAGGTAATGATAATTAGGATGATTATTCAAGCTTCTTCCAATGGGTATGAAAATTAGATAAAAATATGTTATAGAACAATATGTATATTATGTAAAGAATAGGTAATGATAATTAGGATGATTATTTGGCCATAAAAATGCATACGCAGAACTTGGAATTTTCGCGGGTTTACTATATTCAATTAATACACACGATAATAAGCGCCCTTGCGCAGCCGTACGGTTAGAAAACAAATCAGACAACTTGTTATGAAAAATTTGTCACTAAAATGATTTTCTTTGCCTACGAGAATAAAAGCCAGCTTATATTCCTTTTGTGGTTCTCGCCCCTCTGCCTAAGGAGCTAATAGAGGCAGTGCGATTCCGCGCTAACACACAGCTCGAAGCGGAAACAATGATCGATTGAGAGGAGGAACATTCCGCATGAAGAGTATATATGTTAGTAATAAGAAAGTTGTCACTGATATGCACGCAACAGGAGCCACAGCCGGCAAGATATTTGCTGGAAAATGAGCCCTAAAGGTGGTTGATATCTATATTGGCATTTATTATATTGGAGACCGGTTAAGATGACGAGGATTGTTAACACATACCTTCTGCGGCAACTAGGCGTATGAATTTTGTCATGCTCGTGACTAAACATGTGGCGGTAGGCGGAAGATGCTCACAAGCGTGGGGATGAAAGTGGTAGCGGCACATACGGCGAGGGCGTGCGATAAGGCAGGGAGGGAAGTGAAGGCGGAAGGTACAGCGAGAGTGGCAGAATCCAACTTGTTTGTGCTGCAGCAGCGGCTGCCATAAAATATTCTGGCCGAGAATTGCACATCGCCGTTGCGCACATCGTGTTCCGTATGCTAACGCCTACGCTTACGATTCTAATAAATACGTTTCTACGCTCGGATTTCCCATTACCAAGACTCGTAAGCCTGCACCAAGTTTCGCATTTTTTAAGAGGAAAGAGTTCATCCTAAATGTTTTATTCATACTTGCATCTTGTCTTCAAAATACTCTTTTATGTATTGGCCAAACTGGCCAAGAAATCTTTGCTAAACAAGCGAGTAGATAGGAAACCGTTTCTTGGACGCAGATGCAAAATGAATAGCTAAAATGATGGCGCTAGATAGTAGTATTGTGTAGTTCACTAGAATATTGCACCAAACAACCATCGAAGGAGATTGTGGAAACAATTCTCTCCGATTTCGGAATTTTTGTTCTTATGCATACACTTTGTAGAAATATTACGCCACTCGGCTTTCTGTGCATCCAGTGGAGTTGAAAAGTTTCAGGATTTTAAGTTTGATGCCGGGATTAGTTTACTACCGGCATTTGTTAATGTTATAGACCTATTTCGCTAATTACGGCTCATGAACTGTTGCTGTGCGGATCAACAACTCGACTCCAGGATTACCACGATGCTCGCACAGAATCTGATACATACAGCCAATGGTGAGGGAAGCATGTTGCTTTTTCTGGAATGCTGAAACTCATCTAAACGACTAAATTTCATACGTGCGTAGAAAGGAAATGAGTTCCGAAGTAAATCACGATGAACGAGTATGCAGCCAAGTTTGCAAACATGCCACAGTGAGCTTCGGTCCGCTTTATGAATATGAAAAAAAGAAAGTAAATGTTAGACTTTTGTTAACTTTCACAATAAGACATAAATTGCATTCAGGCCAAAATTTGAAATACATGTTCTTGTAGTAATAACAAAAATATATGCACGCGATAACAGAAGAATGCACATGGGAAGTACTAGTGATAGGTAGTGGTAGAAAAATATTTAATACAGCAATGAGCACATAGAGAAGGATCTCTCGCTTCGTGGGGATGACAGGTAATAAAAGTCGAAAGCACAAATGAAGCATTCGCATTGAAGTGTGACGAGAGTAATAGCTATATTTATTTATTTTTTGAAGTGCATTTATATTTACACTACAGGAAGGTGGCCAAAAGGCACGACGCCTGACGTGGGCCTTCCTCCCTGGGGGAAGCAAATTGCATTTGGCACATGTATACAAAACAAGCAAACAATGTGTGTAGCGGTCATCATGACATCAGTTTCCACAAGCACATGAAACAAAATTAATTTAAAAAATAACAATACCTGAACCTAAGGTGTTCTGAATAAATAAGAAAAAAGCAACATGAAACCATCACACGCCACGACTGCTGGTACAGCACTCTTCGATGAACATACAAGAGCAAATGCTGTACAGTGCATGTTATAGTAAATTAGGATTTCTTGAAAAGAAGCAATAATGAAATACAGGAAGTTATGAAGGGAAAGAAAGAAAAAAGAATCATGTTCACTGATATGAAGCAGCTGATAACGATTTCAACACTAGTAAACAAGCAATTTAGCAGCCGTGTACTGTGCTCAGTTAGATACAAAGAGACGCACCCATACTTAACAGCATGATTAAACACTTGGCCAAATTGTACTTACGTATTTAAAGCCAGGCTTAACCACCAAGCACATTCGCTCTGTTTTCTCATACCGTGCTCACGGTGCATTTTCTTTTCTAATTATTGCATACCTTTTCATTCCTGGCTCGTTGTAAACGACTGCGCACACCTGCGTGAAAGGGGCCTGCTTGCCTTTTAATGAAACATGGGCCCGCAGAGCGGCGCTCGAAGTTTTTAAAATGCAGTCAACGAATGCAAATTAGATGCAAAACGCTCGTAAAGCACTCGCTGACCCGAAGTGCTTTAGTTACTTGAGTGCTCCGTCAACGTCCCTGGAAGCTGTACAGTTGTTACTTTGCAGTTTGCGATGTTTAAATTTCTAGGTGCATCCTTGTCAGAGATAAAGCAGCGAGGTCAGGTTCATTTTAGTGTACAGACTGAGTAAGCACTTTTCCGGCCGCCATTGCTGAAAATTATCTGCCGCGCTTCACTCACGCGTCGCTGTTATCTCGGGCAAACGCTGTCGCTGACTTGTGCTGGAACAGGGCGTGAAAAGCCTTTCCCTTACTCCCCGGCATGGCTTGATAACAGCGGTCTTGAAAAGCCAAAGCTGCGATAGTCTTCCCACCGTTGCGACAACTTTGAGCGCACACATGCAATGGCCGCAGGAAGGTGCGCAGTGCTCGAGTAATCGCCTCCAAGTGCGGCGTTTCACCAGAAAGCTCTGAAACAGGTAATGGGCAAATTGTTGCCTTCCTTTCTTACTATTTCTTACATTCTGCTCTAACTCACAATATTCAATGAGTCAGAACGCTCTTTCACCGAGTTCAAAGCGTTCGATTCTCAACCGCACTTCCACTTCAAGTGAACTACCCGAATTGGCAGCTCCTCTTAAGGCACCCATGAGGTGACCTCGTTGCCTAACAGAACATGACAAAAAAGCAGTTGCTTTTAATGTCAGTTGCCATTGGCATTACTTCATTTTTTCGCTTGCAACGCTAACGCATAGAGTGCAGACGCGGCAGCTTTTTGCTTTACTTAGTTCTAATCCTAATGACAGAAAGGGCCGTATCGTCACAGCTGACGTGGAGCGAGAATTTCAAATCAATAGCGTTGACGTTAACGAAGCGTCACGCGCGGAGTGAAATTTGTTGAACCACATCACATAAAGATCTCATTCTATGCAGTAAATGAATTAAGTTAATGTACATTTATGAAAATTTGTGGTTTCAAAAGGTATCCGGACCCGCAATTCTTAACTGAGTGCTAGTCACATTGCCTACATGTTCACGCAAGACACGCTCAAGGAGTGTTTGTAAATGTGTCGTGTGGTTTTTCATCTCAATTCGTATCTACCGGCTGAATGCTGATTCGTATAATTGTAGAGGCTGCTGTCGTATTACACCGTTAAAGTGGAGTTTAAATGCCCAACCAGTTTCTTTCTGCGATTTTTGCTTGTTGATTCCTGCAAAAACTTCCTTCTCGGCAACGGCCACAGCTTGCGCGGTTAGCGATATGGGCAAGCTAGTCATCGGGCGGAGGAATGTTATGGGCTTGTGTATCCGAACTGGGATGTTTTACCGTTCCTTAAAAAAGTAATAATTACCTGAGATTCGTGAGCGGTACTGCAGCAGTCCGTGGCTTTTGTTCCAAAACAAATGACCTGTGGGAACCATGTTTCGCACCTCTATAATGATCATATGAATTTTATATACTTTTTTTTGAGACAGAGTGATTGCGCAGCCAGAGTGTTATCTATTACTGCAGTCTATAATTATAGGTTTTTCTTTGTAAAAAAAGAAAAATTCGGCACACAGTTTGTGAGCCGTTGCTCAATTACAGACGAACATGCCGATCATGCAGGCTGAAACGGTTTGGCACTTGGCATTAAAACGCAAAGCACCGCGGTGCACGTCGTCGTGTGCAGGCGAGATGATACAACGAGAGAGTGCAGATTCTGGCTCATGCTACCTGTATTATGTTGCCAAGATTAACTCACAGGCCTGGCATACAACGCTCCTCATAGCATACGCCGTCACTTTGGCGCCTAAACTGGATAACTTAAATTTCAGTTTAGTGACATGGTCGCAGCAAGCTTTGGATCTCAAATAAAAAGCCCTTCACTCCAGTGATGCCAGCACATTCATATCACTTCTGGGCTTCGCGGCCTGGACTTCGCATTCGTATTCATCCCGTTTGCAAGGGCTAGGTGGAAACCAATTTGCGCCTGTGTAGTAAATGCTGATGTGGGATATTTCTTCAGATAGTGGATCTAGATGATACGCTAGATACTTCAATGACCACTTCTGGCAGGGACTATTGAAGCTCTGATGCAAGTCGGACGAGATGGGAAACGGTTTGTTAAAGAAGACCCTATAATCCGAATAATATTTATAAAACTAAATTCCAGGCCTCTGCTGCAAAAAAATGTAATAGAAGATATAGGGGCAAAAACAAAGTTATGGGGCGGAGATCTCAAAGTCGTGTAGGGGTTTTGAAGGAAGGCTACTAAACGGCTTCGAAATAATTAAAATGACTCAGGGTTCATTACCGTGTGTTGGTATTGCAAAGTACAGAAGCGTCTATACGTTTTTCGCATCTTTCGAGCTATGGTTACAGCTGCCATGATAGAATACGAGACCTTAGAATCAACCAGTCAGCTACCGCATGGCAACTTTAAATTTCTCCTACATCAAGAAAACGGCTAGCTCCGCGTACTCGGAAGTAATTTTATTTGATACAGCGTCTTTATATTGATTGATTTGACGTCCTAAACATGGTAAGGCTGTGGAAGGAGCTGCAGTGGACTGTTCCGAATACTTTCAATCACCTTAAGCCCTAACATCGTGCAGCAGAATCCTTTTGCCTGCATCGAAAGGCGGCGTCTATGTCAGAGAATGGCTTAGTAGTCGAACGGCCATTGAACTGAGCGACCACATAGAGGCGCATTTTCATAAATGTATTAGAATCAAAGAAATGACAATTGAATCTGTGTGCAGCGTTTGCGGGCTGCACCAGAAGGCTAAAATAGAGCGTTTAAGATGCGGGTGTGCAAGTAAATTAGTAACTGATAAGTAACTGATAATTGAATAAGAGCAATCGATTAGGATTTCTTACCTTTCTTTGAAGTTTAATGCCATTGCACAAACTCGCTCAAACTGCAATGAACTAGTGTGGGTTGCTTGAACATTTTGGCACGCAGTTAATGTTTAACCGGAGTTGTTTTGCGAGGTTGTCAGTAATATTGCAGCATTTGCTTGTGAATACATTAGCCACTACATTGAACTAAACGTGAGCTCTCGAGGGTAATGCTATAAATAGACCTTGCGCATCCGCTCGTAGTAGCGCAATGTTTGGGTGCCAGTTTTTTAGATCCTCTATAGAGAGCTTTAGTTTACCGTGATCCGCGATCCGCTACCGTGATCCGCCACCGCGCGTTCCACTGCGCACGCCCAAATCCTCTTGCCGCTGATAGATGGCGCCACATACTGGATGTCGGCACATTGACCTGCCTCGTTGGGACCAATCAGCTTGTGTGCCCCGCCCACGCACGGTAGGGGGTCACGATGGAAGATTGCGGATCACGGTATATTAAATCTCTCTTATGATCTGTCGCAGTGGATCAGTGGTTAGTGCGCTCGACTACTGAACCCAAAGGAAGCAGGATCGGATATTGGTTGCGGCAGCTGCTTTCGAATGGAGGCGAAACGCAAAGCAGCCGTCTGCTGTGTCATTTCAGTGCGCATTAAGATGTCTGAAGTCGTAAAAATTAGCTTGTTAGTGTTAATATTGTCCTCTTTAGAGCAAAACCATTCGTTATATTCGCATGACTCATGTCTAAAGTCTCAAGTCGACATGATTCTGTTAGCTGGATCCTCAATAGCGGCATGTACAACCCGACATTAAGTCTGTGTTTTTTAAGTCACTTACGTTCCCTTTCTTATACACAAAGATCATGATAGCATTGTTCCGCGATTCCCGTACTCGTAGGCCTTAAAGTATTGTGTATAAAGTGCAACTGAGTTTTTCTATTAGAATCTCTTCACCGTCTTTCAACAAATCTGCCATTACCTGAAACTATCAAGCTGCTTTCCCCCTTGTCATAGATTCTTATGTTTCGTTTACATCTTGGTTCATTAGCAGCGGATTGCTTGACTAGTTTGCGCGCTTGCTATTCTCATCATTGTCCTGGTTACTTTGGCTACTTTACATATTAGTGTACAACAAACTCGGCTAATTTGACTCTTTGATCCATATTAGTAATGGCAATGCCAGCCTTGTCTCTTAGCGCGTACATCTGATTGGAGAAACATCTAGATTCCTCTTGACCGTATTCAGGCTACTGGTGTTCTTTAGATCATGCTCAATTTTCTCCTTGTGTAATTCTTTATGTCGGGCTCATTAAGGTTGTAGGGCCCCACAGCCCCTTTTAGTGTTTCAAACCGCGTGCGCTTTTTCCTGTTTGTGTTGGTGTTTGCCCGGGCAGCGCGAGCACGCATGAGCGAGCTGTCAGGAATCGGGGCGGCATGTTATCGGCGCGAAAACGAGGGTAGATAAGCGCGTTGGAAGCAGGGCTCGGGTTGTTTGGCCCGGCGGGAGGCCAGCGAAGGGCGTTCAGTGAGCGTCACGGGCCGGCGGGATGTACCGTCGCCACCGCGATTCTAACAAGGCCTTTGCATCACCTTCTCTCCCATCAGCGAGCTTCGCGACAAGCGGATCAGCGATAAAGAATCAGCCACTAAACCTGCGCGTGCGGGCTTGGGTAAAGGGGCACGACGACATTATGTGACTCAACTCAGATTTGCGCTCGCACCTTCATTTGCTGGTACTTTATCGCCATCCGCCTGTCGTGACGTAGCTGCTGGGGTGCGCAGACTTTGTCAAGATCTCGGTGGTGACGGATGTACTATCGTGCGCAAAAGTGGGGAGACCACGGCTTCGACGGCCGGAGCGGCTGCGAGGACGCACCGCGTCGCTGTTATCTTGCGTTTCTCGCTCGCTGCAAAAGTACCCGTCGTGACGGAAGCGTTTCCCTCGCTCTCGGTATGGCGCTTATCATGACTGACAAACTTCTAGTGTGGCACGATAAGTGTCAGCCCGAGAGCAAGGGAAAGTCTTGCGTCACGCCGGGCACTCTCGAAGCGGGCGAGCCGCGCGAGATAGCAGCGACGCGGTGCGTCCTCGTTGGTACACGGGCGACGGAGCGAGGTCCTGCCAGATGAAGACAGAAGCAGTGCCTGCAAGAATGGCTTAGGAGTATTTGTGAGAGTTGCTTCCACGCGAGGAGCAGTGTTTTTGTACCGCCGTTAACGTTTTGGGCCCTATTACTCACCCTATTCGCGCCGCAGTGTGTTTTGTGTGGCCGCGGTAAAGCCCTGAGCCTTGTTCCGTTTATTTCTTGGTAGTCCATTGTCGCGCACCTTGACGGGATGTTTCCTACCGTAGCAGTCTGGGCGTGGTGGTTATTCATTTGTCCTTTTTGAAAGATCGCGCTCTTTGCGTTCTACCTGCCGACAAGGAGGGGGGATTCGCTGTGCTGACTCACGGGTTTTTTAGTGTCAAAGCCTTAGAGGCTGTTTCGAATTATTTTACTCCTCGCAAGAACATAAGCATGTCAAGGGTCAGCGCTCGTGTGTCCTATGTGTCTTCATTTTGTCCTCGTCCTTCTCTGCGCTGTATTTTTCCATCGGAGATGTTTCCAGAGCAGTTTCTTGCAATTTTGTTTCTTTTTTCTTTAATGCTTTTCTGATTATCCTGAATAAATCGATGTTTTAAGTAAAGACGGTTTTTAACTCGTCAGGAGAGACCATGGATCGCAGACCCGTATTTTAGAATGCTTACTGGTTAGCTTTGACATTGCTACCGACTCTATTATGTCTGTTTATTCGGAGATTTTCATGCTTTGCATTTGCTATTCAGAACTTACGTCTCCTTGGTTAGTTCACCGGTATCCTGTGTAAGTACCCTGCCGCCTACTTCTACCGCGGATTCACTACTGATATCTCCAAAATTTGCGTTCATTTTTTTACATTATTGCCAGCGCTTAATACCGGTCCTGAAGGAAATTTTTTGAGACCTTGTTGTAATGTGGTCACTGCATCGCACGTTTCTGATTTGATGTTTTAATTATGCAAAGATGGTTTTTAGAGACAGATGCCCAAATTTTGGTGGTGAACCAAGTTCATAGCGAAACCCTCTCAACTTCGACCTATTTTATGACGCTAATGCAATTACTGCATGACTGCTACCAGCGCGCACGGATACAAGGTCCTGCATGCCAAGAGATGAGTTAACAGCGCTTGTGAGTAGCTGCAAAGTACGTGGGGTGACCGGCTATGTGATTCCAAAGTCACTTTCCACGAGAAATTTATAGATTGCAATTCACTATGCTTCCACGGTTCGTTTTTCTCATTTCGGCAGAAACTTTTCACAGGATCCTAGCTTAGATGTCAGAGGGGTACACCGTACTTTCGTACTAAATTATAGCCACCAATTGATGATAGCCCAAAATAAGGTCCTGTTGTTGCCTCCATGAATCTTGTAAGTACAGTCTTTGGCAAAAGTGTAGAGCTCAGGGGGTCTGCTTCTGAGCCACTTCGTGCTGCTTGTAATGTATTTCCACTGTACCGAGTTTTTTGGCAGAATATTTTTTGTCCTACCATCTTCTATGGGAAAGACCTTCACTAATGCTAAATAAGCGCCACTAAACGGCTCAGTGGGCGTAGAGCCCTTCTGGGCTCTACACCTTTGACAAAGGCTGTATCGCTCATGTCATGCGTCTAAAATGAGACCATCCTATTCTCATGGTAACAAAGCAGCGTTTTTGTTGGGGAAAGGACTTAATTTTATTGATAGGTACAGCAGTTAAAAGTAGTGGCTTAACGAGGCTGACTCAGGAAAGAAGTTGGTGACGATAACGAAAATGATTGCAGGGAATGAAAGCATGGAATAAAGGGAGCCTGTAGTTTCATTTCATGTATACAGTATAAATATTTTGGTAAAGAATGCAGTGAAAAAACAGCTACAGCAAAAGATTATACACATAATATGTAGTTACCAAGAAAAAGCCAGAAAAAGAGTGACAACTAATTGTTCTAATGATCATTACTTTCAAAAGGTTGAACCATGAAAGAATATGGGAAATGTGCATGGCGTGCTAGAATAGACCGAATAATGTGAAATTTCTCGAAATTTTAATTTGGCGTTCCCTTATGAATTCTACATTATATCCAGAATCGTACTTTATATTGTTACGTGAAGACTCAATCTGTTTACAGTATATTTACAAGATTGCAACTGGCATAGAAGCGAGTAGCACCACTGCAAAACAGTCCCACTTCGTCGTCATCTATCTTGTCGCGAAGCAAGGGGGAAAACACTTCGTCTTCGCGTAACATCACCCCCGGCGGTGTAAGCGCTGTCCCAGAGCTAAACTGCCACAGAAGGGATGAGTTGGTATGGTTTAAGCCGAGAAACATGTACAATGTCGGTAGCGGGGTGAGACGAGGAGGAAGCAGACGCAAGAGGAGCAAGTTCGTACGTCACATCGATGACTTGGCGCACCACACAATAAGGGCCACTGTAGGGGGACAAACGTTTCTCCGAGAGGTCAACGCGGCGAGCAGGAGACCATAGAAGAACCAAGGACCCAGGCTCATAAGATACGTGGCGGTGTCGCCTATCGTAGGCAGACTTTCTGGGAAATCTGAGAGGCGAGGAGCCGACGACGGGCTACTTGGCGCGCTTCACTGGCTTGAGCAATGGCGTCTCGTGCGTAGGTGGTTATGGGGCGGCCAGCAAGCGGGATCAGCGTGTCCAAAGGGCAGGAAGAAGGGTGAATAACCCATCGTGTCGTGTTTGGAAGAATTAAAGACAAATGTGACATGGCAGCGCGAGGTCCCAGTGGTGATGATCAGGCGAGACATACATAGATAACATGTCAGTGAGTGTCCAGTTGAAACGCTCGGTAAGACCATTGGTTTGAGGATGGTACGCGGTCGCGAGCTTTTGCTTTGTAGAACATGAACGGAGGATGTCTTCGATAACTCGTCACAAAAAGTAGCGACCGCGGTCGGTGATTAATTGGCGATGAGCGCTATGATGAAGAATGACGCCGTGTAAAAGAAAATCAGCGACATCCGTAGGGCAGCTCGTGGGTAAAGCTTGTGTGATGGCGTAGCGTTTTGCATAATCGGTTACCACTGCGATGCATTTATGACCTGACCTTGACGTCGGGAACGGGCCAAGAAGGTCAAGCCCAACATGATAAAACGGTTCCAGGGGCACGTCAATAGGCTGGAGAACGCCAGCTGGTGGTGTCGATGGTTTTTTCCTACGCTGATACGTGTCACATGCTGCGATGTAGCGCCTGGTGCTGTGGTATAGTCCAGGCTAAAAACAAAAAACAAAAAAAAAAACGCCGTACCCGGTCGTAAGTGCGAGACCGAGGTGGCCAGCTGTGGGTAGGTCGGGAAGTGTTTCATTAACAGAGGAGCGGAGCTGTTTGGGAATCACAAACAGAATTGGAAAACCGTCATTATGAAAGTTACGGCGGTAGAGGACACTATCCTGTACAACTAAAAGCTGGAGGGAAGAATCCGATCTTCCAGATGTCAGGCCTTCAATTGTTGGTCTTAAAGATGGGTCAATGCGCTGCTCATCTCTTATGTTGGCGAGATTGGAGAGGGCGAATATGCAGGGGATGGCCTCTGTGTCACCAAGATCAGGGGGCTCTACAAGATATCGAGACAAACAGTCAGCGTCTTGATGAAGGCCCCCCGACTTGTGGACCATGTTGTACGAGTATTCTTGAAGGTGCAGTGCCCAGTGAGCAAGGCGGCCGGAGTGATCTCTCAAGGATGACAACCAACAAAGCGCGTGATGATCAGTTAATACTGAGAAAGACCAGCCGAATAAGTAAAAGCTCAAAGAAGGACGAGACACTCGCGCTCAGTAATCGAATAATTGCGTTCGACGTTAGAGATAAGGTGGCTAGCATAGGCGATGACAGTCTTCGCCGTGGTGGCGTTGGGCCAGCACTGCACTGATCCTGTGTACGTAGGCGTCTGTTCGAACTTCAGTAGAAGCTGAAGAATCGAAATGAGCCAAGATCAGAGGAGATGTCAGCAAGCTGATAAGCTTTGCAAATGCGCCTTGCTGGTTAGATCCTCACCCGAAACGGTGTCTGTTTTACGTAGGTCGGTGAGAGGGCGAGCGACGCGGGCAAAATCTTTATAAAGCGCCGAAAGTAGGAGCAGAGGCCAACAAAGCTGCGCACATTTTTCGAAAACTGAGGGGGGGGGGGGGGGGTATTTTGGTGCACTTTATTCGATTCGTTAGGAGAGTAGATAAGACTGCTAAATAAATCATCCTATATGGAACAAAGTCGCCTGTTCTATAAATTCGCAAGGTTTTAATCCTTGCAGTGCAATACATGCCTAACTGAAGGTATAGGTCCTGGCAGCTGATGGCGGTGTTCAATATTTTTAAAACGCCCTTACATGCGATTTATACGTAAAAAGTGAAAGCAAAAGTGAAGTGTATAACTTGCATTTCTGTCAGCGCCACCACGACATTTAAGTGCGTATAGACTGATCCTGTCGAGGGCACTTGAAGATGTACCACTCAGTAATTCTTCCCATAGAATGGCATCTGGGGATGTTTTCGAAAAGACCCCTTAGCTGACCTTCTGATTCAAAACTTGGGGCCATTTGTATTTATGTTCAATTTCACTAAGTGCATTCCAAGTTTTGTCTACAGTGCAGGCTGTGCTCTGTAAATGTTTTTATTTATTTTATTTATGTTAGCCTCTTTTATACGCTGTTACTGGTATGGGCAAGATTGAAAATAAAGCAATGGAGACGAACAACGATCTGTAATGATCTGTGATATAAGCAGCCGCTGTGTTGTCTTTCTACGGGCAGAAAAATCGCTAACATTACTTCCTACTCTTATGGTTTTTTTCGTTGGACGATTGACACTCACCAAACGTGCATTTGTTGTTGCATACAAATACATCTATTCTCGCAGCTTCAGTGTCCAGCGTCAGCAAAGTGTTTATGACGTTGTGCCGCAGGTACAATCAGTGCTTCAAACGTTGCGTGCTATGTAGCAATCGTAATAATCAAACTTGTGCCGCCTTCTGCTGCTATTTTAGAAGTTTCTTAGAATTCACCCAGAAAGGGCGCTGTAACTTATAATTAGTCACAATACAATAGTCAGCGTTTGGTAAGACCGCATACACGAAGTAACATGTAAATCTGCTCGGAAATAGGTTAACGGCTGAAGAAGTTAAATTTCTGCCGTACTGTATGTATGTTATTTTAAAAAACGTTTTTTTTTTTATAAAGTCCAGCACTAGGGATTCGAGAGAAAAAAAAATCCCGGAAGATGTAAATAAAAAAAAAATCGCCGCACGCAATGACGAATAATTCCCAAATACAGATGTAGTCATGAAGAATGCAAGAAAACATGGTTAACATGCTACTAAGAAATATGCGAGGAAGATAAATATAATCGTGTCTTGTTCATCGACATCCGTACTGAAAACTTTCATATGATTTAGAAAAGAAAGGGAATTTCTAGGAAACAAATTTGAGACATTTCCTGAGCCAACTTGTTGGCTGCAGCAGTACGCAGAAAAAAAAAAAGAAAGATACCGGCCTCTACCATGAGTGGTGAATCTCGAGACTCCAGCAGAGTCGGTGGCCCAGAAAATTATACCTTTTGCATACGGAAGGAAGACCAGGGACATTACGCAGGAGAAAAAAAAAAAACAACGCATTAGCCTCTAACATATGCTTCAAATAAAAAAGAAGAGAACGGAAACTTGTTTTGTCACTCTCAAAGGTGCTATTTATCCTTGTTCGAATAGCAGTCAGCCGGAATCGAAGTCGGTATTCCTAGTGAAAGATGAAATGGAAGACGGAATTCGACGGTTGAGCTCTTTTTGTGCCTGCTAGCTTTCAGGGAAGGCTCACTGTTTTCGTTTCGCTTCGATGATATTTTGAGACCGAGAGAGCGCAGTACGGTTCAGGAAATGCGGAGATACAAGTTTCTGAAAAGATATACGGGGCGAATTCTACCGAGACTCTAGACATGCCATTCTTATATTCAACGTTCTCGAAATTGCTCTTTGTTATTTTATTTCTCTTTAAAAAATGGCCGTTCTTTCCCTTTTACAGCTCGCAAGTGGATGTACAGTAAGAGCAAGAGGTAAGAACAAAATACGTATGGTCGACCGGAAATGGTGACTGTATCTAAATTTCATTAAACTGGTGCTGTTCGCCACCGTCAGTGGTTGAAACGCTAGGCTCAGTTTATGCGTGCTTTAAATACAGTGAACACAACTGAAAAAAAAAAATAACAGTCCTTATGTGCGTACCGGTAATATTTTATTCCTCACCTCATTGCCGGCAGACATTGCTAAAGCTTCGCCAGCATTGCCACGCTCGTGTGCTTCGCTCTGAGGCTTCATGATTTCGTGTAAAAAACAAAACCAAAAAAATCAGGGGTTAGAATTAAAAAATACGTAAGCAAAAAGGGCTAATCTATAAAAGCAACTGAGAGCAAAACGAGTGTTAGAGCATAAGGTAGATGCTGAGAGAAGCTATAGCGAGCGAACCTTGCTGAAGGAGCGAATGCTGTGCTGCACGCGGTGGAAATTTTGTCATCGTCTGAACGAAAGCACTAAACAAGGGGTATGAGTTCTTTGACGACAAAAAAGCTACAGGTCAAGTATAGGAGGTTATGAAGATAGGAAAGGGGGGTAACGACCTTACTTTCAGCTAGTTCGCCGTCGTGTTGTGAGGGAGAGAGGAAAACGGGAAAGTTAGACGAGAGAGGAAAAGCTAGGCTTTTTGCGCAGTGTATAAGGGTTATGATCAGGAGTTGGAGTCACATGGACTCTGTCAAATTCACTGATAGGTGCATATAAAGGTATTCCTCTTCCTCTCTCTTTTCCACCAGTGAGGGTTACTTCTGGAACGCTTATACACCAGAGGGTAAATGCTGCTGCAGATTGCAATTTGCAATTGCAATTGCTGCCATAAAACCATGACAAGGGGCAAGGGTAGGAACACACTATAGTGGAAATGCCGGATAAAAAATTAGGTGGACGCTTAAGCAGCGCCTTGAAATTAGACTGGCTAGCTTCTTTAACACAGCCTTTTTATTACGCAATATTTTCACATTCAGAAAACAGCACATAGCTTGGAAAAGGGCTAAGAGTCTTCGTTTGGTTTGGCTTTTAGGAAAGAAACGGACAATATCTCCTTCCCTCCTATGTGGCCACTAACATTTAGTTTGAAGGTATGTAGTTGGAAGGGCATCTGGTCGTCTATACGATCTGTCGCTGTGGCGCGGTCAATCTGCCGTGCAAACTTTCGCATAATGCTGATGAGCGAGTGGCGCAGATTGGGACGTGGTCTTTAGTTCTCTTCATCTGACAAATTCGTTTTGACTTGTGACTCTCTTTCGCTCGGTTACACCAGCGCCGGCGGTGACGCAGCCCAGCCACCGATTGGTCGCATAAGGGTTGCGCTCTAAGAAACTGAAGATGGAAAAAATTTCATCCCTCATCGCACTAGAAGAGGAACTCCCGGGTGTGTCATGGTTCTTGATAACCGTTCTTGATAAGCTATAAGCGTTCTCATTTTCTTCTTGACTTCTCGTTTACTTTGCTCTGCAGTAAGAATATGTCAACGTAGACGTACGCTCTCCGTGACGTCACCCTGACCTTCGCAATCTCTAGCATACAATGATCAGACTTGACCCGAACGCGATGCCCTGCTTGCGGTGCATTCTAAGAAGCACTCGCTCAACGCTGTTCTTCCTATTTCGCGCCTATGATCAAGAAACCAAACTCACTCACTATAATCGCTGTACGCAAATTGTTGAGTTAAGCAAAGCACCGGTGTACCCCCTCATGGCTTGGCTGAAGCCTTAAAGGTGTCGCGCCAAAAGGGTTGAAAGAACCGGAAGCTGGAGCGAGTAAAGAAGTTAAGAACTTCTCGGCCCCTGAATTGTTTCTAACAACTTGTCATGTTTATCTTAATTTACTATCGCATCGCACAGGGTTTGAACAGAGGGTAGCAGAGCGGTTATTTATTGGGAGACAAGGTGGAGACAATATGCATTCTTGAAATCTTCAAGCAGCTAATCACTATAAGTGCTTAGAAAGACGCTGTTCTCAAAGTACGGTGCTAGACTACTGATGCGCGACGTACTTAGCAGTACTGATTATCCACGTCAGCAGTCGAGCTTCAGGGGTCGGCACCCGGCTAATTGTGCCCAGTGGCCAACAAAAAGGCGGCAGTAACTAGTGTGTTTTTGCAATGTACCGATTATTTATGGACTGAAGTAAATGTCTCTATCTGTATATAAGAGTGATGAGGTAGTTTGTGCATGCTGCTTGAATAAGCCAACGCGACAAAGGCAATGCAGAGCATGAAGGCTGTGTTATTTCCGGCTGGCTTGTTTCGATGGCGCATCCAAATGGCTATGACTGCTGGGCCCGAGGGGCTCACATAATGGCACTGTCTCTGCTAAGAAGAAGACCCTAAACCAAAGGAGGGAGATACACGTAGGATAAAATCCCACGTGCATCTTTAGCATTTCGGTTCTGATTGTTAAACTTTCTTCGCAGGGCATTGATTTTTCGCCTAGGCATTGCATCGAGCTGCTTAACTTCCGTAATCCCTCCCCCCCCCTCCCCCCCCCCCCAAAAAAAAAACTTAACAAAACAAATGTGCGTATCGAAATGTCGTATTGATTTCGCATCTAGAAGTAGAGTTCTTGCTTTTTTAGATCACAGGGTAATATTGGGAAGGTTATTGAGAAAAACTGTCGAAAACAGAGCTACCTTGCGACTTTTATCAGAATAGCAGAAATTTATTCATAAAAACATTGGCACAAATTGACTGAAATTCAGGGACAATTCAACAATGCTGGCCAGTATGCTTAGCTGTTAAATACATCTATTCAATTCATGCAAGCCGCTATAATATATTTGGTGTCAGTGTCACACTCTGTGTTTCATATTCACTTCTGGTATTTTATGAACGACAGTAGCTCACATGGCACCAATACGTGATCTTAAAACATTGCGTGTACGCAGTGTATTCGTGGAGGATTCCAATTATTTATTCAGATTCTCCGGGTTAGTTACTTCTGCACATTTAGAAACTCACAGAGTAAATATATATGCGGCACTCAAAATTACAAAACGTATGACACCCATTATTACAAATTATTACTCGCTTATTCTGAAAAAGCTTTCAAAAGACTTATATAGCTTTAAAAACTAGCACTACATAAAATGTTGTATCAGACACTGACTTGAATAGGGCTGCTCTTTGTGGCAATAGCTTAAATGTGCAACGTTCCTAAAGTACAGAGTTCTCCAAGAACTGCGGTAGGTTGTTTTGTATAAAACGTGGCAATAAATAGAAAATAGCACTGTAGGGAATAAATATCTTCATAATACTATACTTTTTGAGGGTTAGTAAAAATAACAGAATATTGGTGCCAAATATTATGTAATGTAAGAAAATAGGGAATACCCGCTCTAGTTTGATCCATGCAAGATCACCTTTATATGAAGAAATGTGATCCAGAAGCATTTCGCGTAATATGAAATTTTACTGAGAGACGCCAAGCAAAAGCAAATCGTTGCTAAAGCATTCTGTCCGACTGTGCCTGTATTTACTTGTCAAACAAAGGTGTTTCACTTTCTGTTTCAGTTTCTGCAGATATTTTCTTCTCACTGGAGCTCTTTATGTATTGATTAATATATTTCTTCTCATTGCTTCTCTTTTGCATACTTGGAGTATGTGCCACTTTCATAAAGAAGCTCAATATAATGTACAATCCCGAGTTTCGCCTGGCTTTGATTGAGTGATCTTGAAACTAGATCAATGTCAAAAGACACTCCAAAGGATAATTTTGATTGCAATGTATAACTACAGCATATGACCATCGACCTTGGAACTTGACCTTCAGGCGACCTTACCATAAATAGAAGCTGTTTTAGTGAGGCCACACTGACTTGCCGAGAAGGTTGATCACGTAATACCATGCATTTATAAAACCTCGGGTGTATGCGAGGATGCGTTCGCTAGGCATCATCCCACCACTCAATGAATGTTGATAGAAAGACTGTTGCTATTTGAGCATTGAGAAGCCAGACTAATGATTAAACGAAACGCGAGTTTTACCATGCACAGAAGCACACCACGATCGAAACGGCTTTCTAAACTCAACCGTAACAGAACTTCGCTCGTTATAACCAGGCGTAATTAAAGTTAAACGTCCACGATTTCTGTGCTTTTGTTCCCTGTAGCTTGCAGTTAAGGATCACGGCAATATATTTTCATAAAACATTAATATGAGGCCTCTTACAGCGTAACAAACTGTGCGCTAAAGTAGCAGACTCGTTCAGTGGAAAAAACTTTCCTGTTTATATTCAATTATAAAAAAAACGCAAAAGGTGTCATATTGCTCACTCAAAGGGAGAAAACTTATGGCTGCTACCTCCAGACGACAACTACAAGTAGTATAGGGAAACAAAATATCGAGTATTGTGTGCGTTTGATGCTCCAAATAGTGCAAAGACCGCGCCCACTCCAACATTATTAAAACAATATTAACAAAATGCTTGTTGCATTTTTTTCAACTGCACTGCATGACTGAGTTTCAATAAGTTTAGACAAATGTGGTCTTTCCACTGATTCATTTCGCAAAACGCCTGTTACTGCAGTAGGAAGCAGCAGCCAATAAAGGATGTCAGCTATAGTGTGCTCGTTTACAAAAAAGAAAATTACTTTTTCGATCTCACATAACGGTGTTCATTCGGACCACTATATCAGAAAAATGAAAAGAAACTCACAATATATATTTTCCACATTTCTCACTACTCGGTGTTAAAATACGCCGTTATCCTTCGCTGGAGGCAAACATATTACCCTCAATTTCTTTTTCGCAACAAGGACACCGATAGCAGAGCCGCCGTCAAGAATATTGGAGAACCACATATTATCGCCGCGGGACAACAAAATGCACATTGCATTGTGGCCGTGCTTGCAAGTCTTTCCACTCTTTATGCATCACGATTTTGAAACGGAGTTCAAGAACCTTTTCCTGTTCTGATATTTTCAGGCTGATAATCTTATGTTGACCTCACTGTTCGCTAATCTTCTGTTTCTCAATGTAGGTTTGCATGCTCCACGGCTCGAGGATTCAATAAGGATAGAAAGCGTTACCTAGAGCGTCCGTGAACTAAACAAGCTTACCAGCAATTTCGCGTCTGCGAACTTATAATCCATCAGTATATGACCACCTTGTTTGAAAGCAGTCATTTTCTCCAGAGTTGATGTGCAAAGTTTTCATGGGACTATTCGTATTAGCGTATAGGTACTAGGACCATTATGCGGAAATGTAAATGTAGCTAAGCTACTGCTGATGGCCTCTCCGAAGTAATCAGGGAAGATAGGCTACATTTCAATCCAGATTTTCTTTTTTTGTTAAAAAGGACATTCAGGTAACAATGTCTACGAGTTAATATTTTGGTCCTCAGAAGGTAAACAAAAGAAGGAAGTTTAAGCCTTCGCACTGAACCACTGCTGTCAGTTAATCTTCTAGTTACATGCTGTGGCTGGCGTTCCATTCATTGGTACCGCAAGGGGAAAGACACCTAACTCAGCGCTTAAAACTTGTGTAGTGACATCAATAGTTAGCTATAACTGGCGGTTAGCTGTGATCCCTAGAGATTACTAAAGGAGGCTTCTAACTGATGGGACCACAACTTGAATTGTACAGACTGGGATACTGTTGCGCTTTATGAAAGCAGACGCAAATAATTTAAAAATTATTATTGATTTCATTCAATGTTACTTCAGCCTCTGGCCACTAGGAGTAAAGCTGAGATTTTTGCAAACACCCACCACCAGATAATTCCATTGTTGCATCGCTTTTTATATTTCCTACTCTATAACGAACGGATACGTAAAGAAACAATCTGAAGGCAGTTATTCATATATATACGTGGGACCAGCCAATATTTACTTTATACAACTCACGGCAGCGCACAGGCTAAGACACCTAAACCGCCACTTAGCTTTAAAGTAATACGAGCAACAGACGATGCTGCAGTGAACATACGAAAAAAAAAAAAATTACAGGGGTGCACTTAAATCTTCTTTTGTCCCGAAAGACGAAATCATTGGCATTTCCATGACTTGTTCTGTTAAGAGGTCGTTCTGAGTTTCGTTGCATTTCCTACATCTTGAAATGTATTGGTTCTTATCCGTTTCTTTTCTCTTTTAATTTTCTTATTTTTATATCTGTCTTAATATTCATTCTTTTTCTGTCTATTTTTCTCTTTCTTCTTTGATTTACTTTTTTTTTTTTTTACTTTGTCGCGATTGTCCTTTTCCTCAGCCCCTTCTGGCATCTTGAGACTAGACAAGGACAAATATGGACTGATTCTGGGGAATTGGGTGTAAAGTAGTATTTGTGGGCTCGGCTACTGAAAGGAAAGATGGTGGTTCTAGTTTTGGCGTGGACACAATACTCTTATTTCACTCGGTTTCTTCGGGAGAACGCGCCGCGGTGACAACTCGCGTACACCCCGCTCAGGCGACAACAAATGCTTTCTCATTATTAATCTTAGAGATCGAACAGCGTTGATCATGACTGTAGCACCAGATTGAAAATCTAAGTTTACTTCAAGCCGCCTTAAGACGTTTACCTTGTCATGTAGGGAAGCGGTCGTGTTGCCACGAAACTTGTTTGTAAAATAGTCCTAACTTTCCAGCCGCTGGCTCTATAGATACCCGGTCGTTCCCAACTATTTTTGGAGAAAAAACAAGAGCTAGGCTGAACTGATTACTTGATTGCCGATTGTCTACGTCGGGAAATAAACTGTGATGTTTATGGAGACCATGAACAAAAACATGACGTTTTGCGGTTTGGTAATTTACGGGGCAACTTACGCATAGGTTTTGAGAGGAATACACCCCTATAATTCTCAAAGATTCAGCATGTCACATAAGAGTTAAAAATCTAAAATGTCATCCCAAATATTGATTTGATCTTAAAAAACAGCTCGCAGGTTTCTAAGAAATAGCTGAAATTATTTAGTATTGGCACAAATAAATGTTTACAATTCTAGACGACCACAACACAACGTCTCGGTTTGCAGGTTCTTGCCAGAGATCAAAGGCAGAGTTCAAATGTGCTCCATGATATCGGAATGCAGCACAAGGATCACAGCGACTGCAGGATGTTCAGTCGTTGGGAATTGTTCTAGCAAGAATTTCATTTCGTGTGGTGTCGCTTGATGATGGCCGCTTGCACTTCGCCACTGCGTTCATAAATTACAGGGAACCTACTTCATGTATCCGAAGAAATACACATCGTGGTGTGGGCAGAAACAAAAATTATTAGTGTTTTTACACTCTCTTGCATATATGCGACGCCAGGCGCTGCAAATAAGGGTATTCAATATTAGAGAGGGCTAACTGACACAGGCTCGGATCCACTGTCTCGAAACGTTTTATTGAGATCGAAAGCACGCGGAGTGTATCACAAGCAATGCATGATGATTATACAGAGGCTGGTGCGTACTTCATCGTGCACGTGGACATATCGCCTTACATTAGCGTTACTGAGAGATTGTGCATGCATCCACAACTACCTAAAGCTGCTTCCCAGATCTATGATAGATTTGAGAATATGAATCTTGCAGCTAGAAAGCCGACGCCTGATTACCGTCCCCTATAAACAAAAGAACCGGCGTAATTTGGGCAAATGCTTAATTGCAAAGAAAGTTCGGCGACTACTGCGGATAACGAGGACAAAACTGAGGATTTTCATCACAGGGCACCATTTATTCTGACATGTAGTAGCGCAGAAAGTCAATAACCTGGATAGTTCACCTGCGCGGCCATATAAGGCAAAAGAAAGCAAACCGAAATATTAGTGGACTAATTCAAAGCGGACAGTTAAAGAATAAGGGCAAGGAAAAACTTCGATGCCTTCTGGCCACAGATAAAAAAGTTAGATGGTCTCGTAGATGTCTGTTAAGAGAAGGATAGCAAAAACCTACCCTTCCTCCATTTGCATCTGATCATTTGCCTCTTATCAACGTTCGTCGTAATGCTACATATAATTATAATTGGCTTACGAAAAGGAAAGACGCACTGTCACACTTTCTCTGGCAAGTGCAAGTTTGGACGGTACACTATCGTCGCGTGGCGTTCCTTGGCGCGCGTTAAGTGGGGCATTGCAGATGACAGCAAACTCTAGACAAGAACTATTCTCGTGGAATCTCACGGAATATGAAAATCTCGCGCACAACTTTCGCGCACAGGATTTCTTTCCTTGAGCCAAGAAAGGCTCTCGCCTTAAAATACTGCCTAAGACAACGTATGATATGACTTACGTGTAAATATGAAGTACAGTGAAATGTGGATTAAATGCTGACAGAAGAATATCGCATGTAGACGTTTTTGAACGAAAAGAAAGAGCACTAAGATAATAAAGAAGAATGTTTGAAGTGAGAAAAGTCGCTGCCGCTGCCGATATTAAGCCCGTGTGTTTCGCTTCAGCAGTCTAGCAGACAATGTGCTGAGATACTACAGTGGTATAGTTAGAACGATAGATGTCTACGTGACTGGGCTTAGAAAGCACATAACTTTTAGTACATATGGTGAGAGTGTGAAGCACAGCTCTCTTTGCGCTGGCTGTCGCTTGAGAACAACCAGAATCATTGGACTCTTTGCTGAATCCTAGCGCATTCATAAATCTACTGGCGAATCATTGCAACCACGATTCTCCCAAAGCAAAGGATACCATGGAACGTGAGTCGCAAAGCTTGGCATGCAGCCAAAGCCGCCCGTAACACCAGGTTCTCTGTAACCTGGAGGGCGGCTAGTATTACGCGTGTATGAGGAACAAGAGAGTTCAATGGGTGTCCCTCTTTTTAGGTATCAAATTTCAGGTGAAAAAAAAAAAAACAGCTACAAATTGATTTTAAGCCGGAACTTTGAGCTGGGAACCCTTTCCCCCTGTATTTTAGACTCATAGCCCCGTTGTGATAAACTCTCAGAGGCCCGTGTATACAATAGTTCAATTTGTTTAAGCGTTTGGATCAATAAATAACAAAGCTTATTACTTTTCACACGAAAGCGGATGGATTATTATCATCCTCGCGTCTTGTTTTCAGCAGAAAGGAAGGTTACAAATACCGTTCATTGCTTCTTTTTTTACAATCATAACGTCGGTCATTATGTACAACATGCGGCGTCTGAAGTTTTTATTCTAATTCAGTGGATTTTGTTCCCTTATCCTCACCCAATGTTAATGTTAAGCTGTAAATAACGAAATAAGGTTATATAATTATACTTGAGTGATGAAAGCAGGGCATGAAATCACGAACCGTATTTAAAAAGCAAACATTTAAAAATCTTGACAGAAATGGCAATTGCCACTTGGTTGATGTCGAGCAAAACGCCATATCAAAGAAGCGAACGTATACATATATTGTATTGATTATCAATAACGCAGTCACAAAATTCACAACTGTATGGTTACCACATTTTATTCAGCTAAAATCGTTCTTAGAAATAAGGAACACCCTTTACGAAGTAAGCAAGTGTGACTTATTCAATAGGTAGTTTAAATCCTCGCCAACTGCACCAAAAAGGTAAGCAGAGAGACGCAAATTAAACTGCTACACAACCTAAGCCATTTGGGACCAGCTGGGCAAACGTGATTGCTTTGGCGCTGGATGCGGGTCAGAGAAGCGCCAGCCGGTTGACCCCGCACCGGCGACAGATCGATAGTCAATCAGAATTCACACACGCATCGGGTGGACAGTGCGAGTTTGAAACTGCTGAGCGGCGCCCGTGTGTTCGCACCATATTGCGTTACGGAAGCGCGCGAGTATTTATTTCTGTTTATAAAGATTTACGTTCAAAACCTGGTGGCCTCAATAAAAGGCGCAGTCGGCACATCGCCACACGCGAGTAGCGAGAGCCTGAGTTCCCGAGCGGGAAGAAGAACACAACAAAAAGAAGGGAACATGGTGGGACAAGCTATATAGAAAGAGCAAATAAACACGTCGACAAGCTATATATATATATATATATATATATATATATATATATATATATATATATATATATATATATATATATATAAGCAGATCAATCAAAGGGAAATGAGGGTGCTCGTTATAATACACGAAGGAAAGAAGCCAACAGTCGGCGAGGCCAAGGAAAGCGTTGGGGATGGTACTTTATGTCTTTTTTTTTAATGTTTACTTGGATAATCACAGAAATTAGTAATGTTTTTTGTTTAGGGGAAAGATAAGTAGACACAAAGTAGAAGAAAAAACAACGTGCCGATGGTGGGATCCGAACCCACGACCTCCGAATAACGCGTCCGGTGCTCTTCCAACTGAGCTACATCGGCCGCTGTCCCCCCTGCTACTTTCTTGGGTATTTATGTTGTCTGTATACGAACCTTGAAATACCCAAGAAAGTAGCAGGGGGGACAGCGGCCGATGTAGCTCAGTTGGAAGAGCACCGGACGCGTTATTCGGAGGTCGTGGGTTCGGATCCCACCATCGGCACGTTGTTTTTTCTTCTACTTTGTGTCTACTTATCTTTCCCCTAAACAAAAAACATTACTGATTTCTGTGATTATCCAAGTAAACATTAAAAAAAAAGACATAAAGTACCATCCCCAACGCTTTCCTTGGCCTCGCCGACTGTTGGCTTCTTTCCTTCGTGTATTATAACGAGCACCCTCATTTCCCTTTGATTGATCTGCTTGTAGCTTACGGGGGTCTCGGTTCTGGCAGTCTTGAAGCCATAGGTAGCGTAAGAGGGTTCTAGCACAGCTTTCGCCCTCGCTCTTGATCACGTTCTACGTGACGCAGGCGGTAACAAAGGACGTCCCACGTCCGCCGCTATGGCTGAGGGTGGCGCTGGTGAACACTCTCAAGGTTCGTATACAGACAACATAAATACCCAAGCAAGTAGCAGGGGGGACAGCGGCCAATGTAGCTCAGTTGGAAGAGCACCGGACGCGTTATTCGGAGGTCGTGGGTTCGGATCCCACCATCGGCACGTTGTTTTTTCTTCTACTTTGTGTCTACTTATCTTTCCCCTAAACAAAAAACATTACTAATTTCTGTGATTATCCAAGTAAACATTAAAAAAAAAAGACATAAAGTACCATCCCCAACGCTTTCCTTGGCCTCGCCGACTGTTGGCTTCTTTCCTTCGTATATATATATATATATATATATATATATATATATATATATATATATATATATATATATATATATATATATATATATATATATATATGCTTGCTCGTTCTTTAAATCATTTCTCACGTCATCTAGGACACAAAACATCCACTTATTTGTTTCCACGAAAATCATGTCCGTTTCAAGTACACCGCCCTGTCGCGGCACACTGAGCAGCCCTGCTTGAAAAATCTGCACGTGCATGAAAGGCGTCTACCTACAATTAAACCTGCTGTTTCTTCTCATCCTTTGTCTGACTCAAGTTTATGCGCATATAGAGTATTAGCTTCTTGATTACGGCAACGCATAAAATGGCTTTCTCGCCTACTGCAGAGTTACATGTTCTCCACACTAAACAAAGTCATCTCAACAAAAGTGGTGGGCTTTGCTGGTTTCGCCAGCTCACGCCGATCACCTGTCGCTAGACTGCTTGACAGAAGTGCATCAAGAAGCTTTGTGTTTGTCTTTGAATGAAGTATTTTTCTGGAATTCTCCTTTATTTTGTTACCTTCCATTTCAAAAATATCTTCTTAGAATGGCAGACCTCTCTGTGCCCGCGATACAATAGTGGTGCGGGAGGAGTCTGTCTATGGACTCCAATCTAATCCAACGTCTTGCACAAGGAAAACTATTACATGAAATATTTTTCATTCGCAGTACTTAATGTGCAACTTTCACAGTATATAATAGTATCCTGCTCGCAAACAAAATGTGACAAACATTTTCCTGCTCTTTCTGCTTTACTGCTTGCATAAGTTGATCCCACTACCCACTGCATAATTTGATCGACGATGGGGCATTTTGCCACCCCGTTTCACTAACGAATTATAACTTGCCTGGTTCCTTCCTAAATCAATTGAACATCATCATTGAAAATTACACAAGCAGAGAAGCGACTTAAACTACAAATAACTCTTGGGGCACATCTAAGCTAAAACTAGTTACAGCAAAACAGTTCCTTGCCACATTCATTTCAAAGAGCTCGTTTACCAAATATTGTCGAAATGAATCGGGCTTTTATTAATTCTGACTAAATCAAGCATTTACTATACTGTAAACTATTAATAAAGAATAGGAAATGTGAAATTTCACGTCGTGCATAAATAATTTAATAAAAAAGCCAGCTGTGTTACCGAGAAAAACATTTTACACGTTTCGTTACCGATGTAATATTTTAAATGACCGAACATTCGCACTCCTTCAAATAATGTATATTTACCAAGGTTGAATAAAGGAGTAGCAAAGATGAAATTTCATGAAGACGACGTTCACTGCACAGCGCGAGATTGTGTTGCAGTTTTACATGAGGCGTGATCCGCTGTAGCAATGGCATAGTGATCTCATGTTTGGACTAGAGAAGCTAATCTGTGCTATCTGGCGTGGGCTCGAAATCCAGCCTCGACACTGTTTGTTCACAAATGCCTCTTTCACAGTTTCGTTACAATCGAAGTCATGTGTACGCGCTGTTGCTGTGCGATGGAGTCGCGCCGTTGCCATGGTGGCCGTCATTGATGACACATTCTGGAATAACGCTACCTTGATGAGTGTGAACAGCAGAGCGGCCACATTAAATGAGCAACCTCAGCGCCACATAGGGTGGCAGGTACACTTTCAGTCCGATATGGGAAATATATGGAGCACAGCAAGATCGCTCTTTGAACTCGGCATTCAGAACAGCGCCCTATAGAAGGCAGCTCCTCTGTGCAACATACGACAGCATGAAAAAATATTCTGAATGATGGCTAGAACTTTTTTCAGTCAATGCAATGCAATGCGACTGTTGGTGAAAACTATACAATGAACGTCAGCGTAGCCTGTATCTTCGAAGCCGGTAATTGCAATGAAATACCATGTGATTATTGATGAAATTTATACAGTGAATGTCAATTTAGCATGTGTCTTTGAAGCTGGAAATTACAAACAATTTAGATCCGTTTTATGTGAAGGTGAAAATTAATCACGCACAGTCTTGCACTACCATCTGAACAAATTTTGGTTTTACGTTCTTGAAACGAAAGGAAAAATTGAATTATATAATTGATCTCTCAAACAAGAGAGTCACTATATTTTCTTTTTCTATTGGTTCCTAGTGGACATATGGTAGCATCATTAAACCAAGAATAAATATGAACGAAAATGGTGAAGCCGACATTCACCACTTGTTGTGGGACTGCCCAGCACTGAAACCAACAGGAATCCGGTTCCTGACGATAGCTGGCCTTTCAACAACCAATCCTGCCTCATATATCGCTTGGACGCAGGGACTTCATCATCGCTGACTCCTGGATTTCATAAAATCAGGCAACCTTTTTCCATTCATTTAATCATTTATTCATCCTTCATCTCATGATGCCCTGAGGCAATAAATATCGATAAAAAAATATCAACTCAAATCTTATATTGAGTGAAAGCGTTGATTTATAAATGCAATAAAGATGCATGCTGATAACAGGAAAGACGTCCTGGCCAAGTATCTCAGCAAGTGGACATTGACGCATCCTCAGGACAGTTGTCTAGCTCAAGATAGGTTCGTGAGATTCTATTGCTAAGGAGTAGCGGCCATAAGAGCATACACCGCAATCAATCGTAAACACAAATATGTTATTATTTCATTGAAAGGAAAAGTGTTGTCATACATGCTTTCAAGCAATGTTTTTCAATATTGTGGTTTTCATTTTTTATGCGCATCATTGTTTCGTATTTTTTTAAATATACACTTTACATAAATATCTGGCTGGTGTTTTTTTTTTTTTTTGAAAACTGTTAAGCCTGCATGTTAGATCAATTTCGAATTTTGCCGTGTAAGCTAAAAGCTCTTCTTTCTTAATTCACTGCATGCGGGTAGTTGAACAGAAAAAAATGATCCACAAAAGACTTTTTAAACGAAAATGTGAAACAATTCGGTTTATCAGCTCCGTCTTTTTGTTCGTTTGTGTTCATATGTTTGGTGATGTGGTGAAGAATGCCACAACAAAACACCCGTCGGAGGATTTTGGAGGCCCCAAATTTGGTCGTCTAAACAGCTATTTCTGAATGGTAGCCTTCGTTGCGCGACATTTTTGAATTTTTTACTGTACCAATCAGGGTTTCATTTGTGATAAAAACGGAGCTTTATTTTGACGAGAAAAAGGAATCTAAATATTTTTTGAAATGTCCAGGGAGCTACTCTTGAATTTAATGGCGGTGAATTGTGCACTGTGGCCCCGCCGGGCTGGCGCAGTGGTTACGGCGCTCGACTACTGTTCCCAAAGATACGGGATCGAATCCCGGCTTCGGCGGCTGCTTTTCGGTGCAGGCGAAAAGAAGGGCGCCCGTGTGCTGTGCGATGTCAGTGCACGTTAAAGAACCCCAGGTTGTCGAAATTTCCGGAGTCCTCTACTACGGCGTCTCTCATAGCCTGAGTTGCTTTGGGACGTTAAACCCTACAAACTAACCGAATTGTACACTGTGGCTGGTCTTCTGGGGTCGCATAACCTTTATGGGGTCGTCAGCATTGCGACGAGTTTTAAAATTTCGCCTCGGAAGGCGGCGCACTTTTGGAATGGCGTAAATGGATATTCGCGCACTAATGTGATGAATAATAAAGGACAACAATATTATCACTATGTTTCTTTCGTCTCTTTTATTAGCCCTTGTTTACAAAACATGATCTTTGCTGTGTGCACGTCAGCCTTCAACCCTGTCATATAAAAAATATTAGCAGGCTTTTCGCCGTCACCAGAAAGGTTAGGGGATGCATCAATAGCAACCTTGTTCTCACATCTAATGCATCTACTTACATCAATGGCAGCAACTAAGATGCACACCACTACACCAATGTGCTATCTTAGACAAGGAGTGTACATTTTGCTTGTGATCCTTGCATAGCGGCTCTGGTGAGGAGGTGATGCTACAGCGAAATTTCCGGCAATCAGTACCGTCAGAGCAGCATCGTACCCATTTTATTCCCAAGAGCATGCGCCCTTCGACTACCAGACACATCACAAGTATCGCAAGACGTGACACTGCAAGCGATACGGTGTCCAAACAGTACAGTGAAAATAAGAAAACATCGATAACCATATGGATGATTACATAGGGTTGCTGAGAGGAACAAGTTCACAGGAGAACACAGCTAGAACAAGAAATATCTATAGGCAAGGATTGTGTTCCCTTGAGGCTTCGAACCGGAAAGCTCGTCATTGCTACCTTCATCCCAACAGGGATGCAGTCCCTTGAGAAGCACTAGAGAGCTTTATGGGCCAAGGTTGTTGGATGCTTTCTTCGTTCTGTGGCCGCTTAGAGAAGAAGAAAAATGCGCTACTGACACAAGAGCGTTTATTCTTGCCAAGGAGGTCTTATCCCGTCAGTACTAATTGTGGCTGGGGACACTCTTCTACCTAGAAACAGTGCTGCACAGATGGGAGTATGTCAGCGGAAAAACAACAAATAGAGTTGAGCAAATGGCAGGAGGCACATTTACGGTGTGAGGAAAAGGAGAAAGGCCGCAGGTTGCTGCATAATATTTTGAGAACAAAATGATATTAGGGTTTGGGAATCAATGATAGACATGAAACCCAGTCCTTCAAGGTGGTACTGACTTTCCGTGTTGGTTTTGTCTCATATTTATATATACAAAAGCAAATTGTAGCCCACTGTGTGGCTTTTGCACCGCACTTAATTTTTTTATAATCTCTAGTCTCAGTGTCACAGGTAACTACTGTAGCGCTAAGAATATATTTCTATGAAATAACAAACAGCTTAAAAATATTAAAAATAAATTACAACTGTAAATAACGAGAGCCTAGTTTGTTACAAAGAGAGAGTCATTTCCTAATAAAATCAATACATATAATCAGCTAGATGTACTGAAAGTTATGTAAACGCAATTTTTGTATTAATGTTTTGAGCATACGCAGCATTTGCGATGCTCATTATCTGTCATCTTCATGGCAGCTGCAGCAATACCAAAACTGTGCATGGGTTTCCAACAGAAAAGTGAAGAATGACTTAGCCAAGGTGCCGCTTACAATGTAGAGGATATATAGGTCACGCACACAGTGAACATGGCTTCACACTACTGCGCGCAGGCGCAGCACCACTATGACCATACTAGTGGCAAACTCAGGCAAAGTGGCAAACGACATGAAGGACCACCTAGAGGTCTCTATTCATGCGGCACTCCGCTTTCATTCGTGACCGGCTGGAATATCGTGAAGCTTCATAGGTGTGACCACAGGTGGAACCGCGTACACACTAAGCGTAGCTTATTATTATTATTAATAATATTATTTATTGATTATTCCTCAAATGTCCTTTTCGGGCATTAGATGAGGGGTGGGGATAGCACGGCAAGAAATAAAATACAATTTAAAATGATGGATAATGATTTATGCTGATGAATAAGCTTCCTAGATGGCGAACGTGAATAACTGATGGTTGGTGGTGGCGGCCACTTCAGATGGGAGGTCGTTTCAGTCGCGGGCAGTCTTTTGGAAGAGGGATTGCTGGAACGGGGTTGTATGAGCACGTTGAGGATATACAACGTTTGGGTGGCTATGGCGGGAAATTCGATGCGAGCGTTGGATGATGTTATTGGTTTCTTGAATATTGTGAAATTGTTTATGAAATAAGCATAGACGGGCTGCATTATGACGAATGAATAGCATGAATAACTGAAGCAGCCATCTGTGCTGCTCATCTCACGCGCCTTACAGCATCGTCGCGGCGGCGTTTCGCAAGACGCTCTTTACGTTGTTCCGGCGTTTCCTTCGCTCATTTGGTTTTAGCCCTTTCTCTTCTCCTCCACGATCTTTACAATCAAACTGAACCCTCCCCTCTTAAAGCCGATGAAAATAAATTTTTTCCCATCCATCCGTCATCAGCTCGCATGCAATGTCCTCCGGGTGCAGACAATCGATTATCGTAACGAGCATGGCTGCTAAGTTACTTTTCCCGCGTGTCCATAGCACGCCTCCGGCTGAGATGAGCCTCTCTATAATACTCCAAACTGACGTCAGCGATCACGTGTTTTGCTACACAGCGTATCACACGTTAAGGTACTTCCGACTTCAGTTGCAGTTGGACTTAGACTTCTGACCTTGACCATTAATGACAACATAGCTGCTCAAAGTGGTTATACCCGTGTCCCACGAGCAAGCAAAAACTCTTTCACCTAAGCGGCCTTTTAGCGTGTTGAAAGACTTGTTTTAAAATTAGCTGCAATAGCAGACACACGGCGCTGGCGATCTCTATTTAGCGTTTCCTACCGAGGACGCTATCGAGAGAAAGAACAAACAAAGCTCAAGACGCGTGATTTTCTAGTTTTGAACATATCTGTTTTAACACTGCATTCAGAATGATATCTCCCTGCTTCCTTAAAATAACGCTATCACAAATACGTGCTTACTGGCAATGTATAGCGGCTCTAAGCAGATCATCATTCTTGTGGCGACTGTTTGATATTGAAATTGGGTTGCTGAAAATCTTTGCATCTGGAAAGATCGCTTACCGACGTATTAACATACGTATACCAGAGCAATCAGCTTACTGTTGAAAGTGTGAGGATACTTTCCTGAGTTTGGGATTAAAGAAAGAGCCATGAAATTTTAATTGTGATGCAGTTTTTGTTTAGTCATTCTGCACTCCTCCCACTTTTTCCACCTTCATCATGGGCTTACATAGGATACTGCTAATGACTTGTTCTGACCTAGAGACAAAAGGCATAGAGGAACACAATGCTAAGGTAAAAACTGGGATTGCAAATAGAGAGTGACAAAAAAAAGAATATGCTCTCTTTTCTGAGTTAATTTTGAAATCGGGAGAAGCAGGACATATAAAAAGTCATTAAAACCAGAGATGAATTAAAAAAAAATAAAACAGTATCTTTACGCTGGGCACCAGCGCATAGGCCGAGAATGGGCAGCCACTGACAATAAATGTCAAAATCCAGTGCGTCGGAAAAGCACTAGCTAGTGTCGTAAAACTTCCTCTAACGACTACATTTAATCCGATTAGAACATTCTGAGATCGATTGCACGTGTTCATTAGGAGCTCATGAAAGCAGACTTGTTCGAGCAGACGAAAGGCTCAGCCTCGCCTTTTTCATGAGACGAGGGACATGACTTTACAAATAATACAGACCTGAAACTCCATTGTTGCATGGGGCGTAACGAATGAGTACGCCATTTGCTAATGAACGGAAACAAGCTTTCCGAGAAGCTAAGACGTGAAAGCGAATGCATTCAAGCGCAGCGTGCTGTTATTCCTGAACAACACGCTCGAAGTTTCCATTTAAAGGCGACCTGCTCAATTTTTTAGCGTGGCTAGAAAAGATGATAAAGAACAGGACCGAAAAAACAACTTAAAACTGAAAGGGAAAAATATGCACTGCGGAATTAACAGAAAACACGCATTATTTCCATTCGTGACTGTCGCTTCCAAACTACGTCTCTTGATTTAATGTTTTTTTTCCCTTCATAGAAAGAATGAATGTTCGCGTTAAAAAAGACACATGCTAATCAAAATACATTTTAATTCGAAATGAAAGCATATGGCTTATAAAAGTAAGTAGTGAGGTTAAGCCATTTTGCTTATTCCCCCTCGCATGTCGCGTGTGGCGCACAAACATCTCCCATTTCTCCGATAGAGCTTATTCTTGTTTTGAGCATATGTAATGATAATCTGACAGATTATTTCTAGTGAACTAGATTTTTTCGTGTTTGATGCTTCTAGAAATCAGGCTTGGAGCAAATATAAGCGTTAGAACTGTAGAAAAATAAGGAAAGAGCCCCGTTGCCGTATCGTCAGCACTAAAAGTCTCTTGAAAAAATATCGGATTATTTATGCTTGACCTCCTTTCGAAATTTTATCTGAGCCTGGAAGCATTGAAATGGGACTTATCGATTAATTACTGCTCATTATGACAAAGAGGCTAACTTAACTAAAAGAGGAGGTGTTAATGGGCTTAGAAAAGTATAAAAATGAAATTCAAGAATTGTGACGGTCGATCATCCTCACGCGCGAACTGCAATAACTTTAAAACAGTTTTACGCGCGGGTTTCTGAAGCTATACACCATTAGAATCAGCTGTTGCGGACACAATATTTATTTTTAGTCATCATCCAAATCATGAGTTTGAGCTTATTCTCAGCAATAAATACGACGTTCGTTATCGAATTAAGGCAAAATACTCACAAAAACGTTGAAGGCAAATGTTTACAAAGCGATAATTTCAGCAATATTTGTGATGGTGCACGGCTGCAAATAAAATACGATCATGGGTTCTTTGGCGCTAGAATATTCAGGACAGAAGATATCGGCCACTGACAATTTGTTCGGCCAATGTCACATAACGTGAACAAGATGCAATTTTGATAAGTTGGCTTCTCCTCACTAAGCTCTATTGCGAGGCAGTGCACCCTTTACAGGCAAGTGCTCTTTCGTCGCAATTGCTAAACCCCCGCGGCTTCGAGCCATCCACATGATAATCGTGTTTAAATTGAATTGAAATTCAAGGTGTGAACGTTATTTTTCATAGCGAACGTCTAGGACCCTAAGTCCAGGCAACGCTCTTAACGCCGACCCAGAAAGCAACTAATTCGTGAAAAGTCGCGGATCCTTCAAATGTTACCGCGCACAGTTATTGATGGTCTCCTTTTAAAGGGCCACTGTCCAGGGAAGGCCCTTTTAAGCAAAGGAGCCCAGTGTTTCGATCAGGTACCGGAGATAGTCTGTGCAAAATGCTACAGTGACACGCGCGCCGCAAAGCACCGAAAATACAATTCAAAGCTCTCTCATGCTCTCCTTGGGAAGTCAGCTTCCCCGTTTCCTGCGCTAGCCCGACGGGCCACAGTAATGACGTACGTACCGCGAACGATGTCCATTGGTCCGTCTCGCTGACTGACGGGAGAAGGATGGGTGTCTACCGCTCGCAGCGCGCTTTTCCCTCGCCACGGCCAGACTGAATACAGCGGCGCGCGCTCCCTCGACCGTTTTTTTTTTCGCGCTCGCGGAGAGCCATGCCCCACCTCCCGCCAAACGCGGAGGACGAAGGGGAATTTGTATTGCGGAGGCTAGACGACCTCGGGCAGGAGAGTGAAAAACCTTTGCGAG